>NC_137080.1:54239669-54482169 GCF_951640355.1 Cnephaeus nilssonii
GTAGCCTTCCTTCCTGTTGTTAGTGATGAAAACATATTCTTTCAGTTCTTACAAACACCCACCATGGTTGGAATGTTCTATTCTCTATGGCATAGAGTCTCTATCCTTGCTCCTTTTGAGTGGCATTTCCCCCATGAGAGCTGATGCTGGTAACGTTCCTCCTCAGGTGCCTCGGCAGTCTGAACTCCTCCTTCAAAATGTGTTCTCTTGTGGCTTGTCAAAACAGAATTTATTTTGGAGTTCTGAATAAATTCCACCTGTGCAAGTTCCTAAGCACACCTGGAACATGTTGTATAACCTTTCTGACTCTTAGTTGGCTCTTGAGTAAAGTGTAGATAACGATTATAAAAAAACAAATCTCAAGGGGTACTACTTACAGGATCAGATGAAATAATATATTTTGAAAGTGAGATGCATCATATAAATATATCATTACCTAGCCCTAAATAGCATTAATAATTATTGTTGCTATTACTGCAATTGAATGCCTAATACTATGATTCAGTGTTGCCAAATTTAGGAATACTCTTAGCCGGATCATATTTCTAAAATATAACAACTGCATCTAGAAATATTATATATTATTACTAGAAATGAAAATAACAGTAAGCCCATAAAAGTTGTGTCTTGGCCAACACACCCTAAATAGTTTGAAGTTCTTATCTTACACCTTACCATTTGAAGAACTATGTAACATGTAAAGAAAGTGTTTTTGTAAAGCCCAATATACCTAAGGCTTTGTACATCTGGATTCCTGTAGATTACAGGGGTGGGGAACCTTTTTTTCTGCCAAGGGCCATTTGGATATTTATAACATCATTCATGGGCCATAAAAAATTATCAACTTAAAAATTAGCCTGCTATATTTGGTCAAACATTTAATTAACTCACCCCTAATGCCTTGGCAGGGCCACACCAAATTCCTTTATTGGACTTATATGGTCCTCAGGCCAGGCATTCCCCTGCTAGAAGATGGCTATCTATGGCCTATTTGGTCTTTTCTGATATTCAAGTTTATTTTATGTAAGAGGTAGTCTCTCCTAGCTACATCTCAACCTTAAAACAGTATTTTACACAAAATAAAAAAAGGGGAGAAGGTTTTTGTCTATCACTCATAATATTTGTTTTTACCAGATTAGCATCTGATATGGTAGAGAATGCCAAGCTTATGGAGCCAAATGTTGAACAATTAATTACTCTGTTCCTGTAGGATTATTTTACTGCCTTAGTTAGTACCGCAGTTCTTCTGAGATCACCCTAATTGGCATTTAATTCTAGGTTGAAAACACAAAATGTTCTCTCAAGCCATCCTTTCTCATTGTGGATTTCATTTATGAAAGCCAACATTAAAGAGCCTAATGCCCAATTTTTATGTCATACTGAGTGAAAGGAATTGTCAAGAAGCCTGATGTGTCATTACACCAGAGTGAACTATAAATGGTTCCAGTGAGCCCACCAAAATGAAAATCTGGGTATTACATAGTAGTTTATTGCACAGGAACCCAGTTGCTTCACAGAAAATCCAAACTATATGGTTTGCAATTTGTCGTTCTGGAAGTAAGATAGAACACTAATGTCAATCTATTCTCTTTAATATACTCCTTCAAAAAAAAATGCCTCATGATTTCTTGAGGTTTGTATTTCTTTTCCCCTGTACAAGTCTGAAATGAGAACGGATTTAGTCACCTGCTGGTCTTTACCCTGTCCGATGGCTCAAGCATAGATATTGACCCCTGGCTGCCCAATAACCTAATCTTTCCACAGAGAACTAGTCAATCAGAGCAAATCTGCTTTCTCTTCCAGCCTTTCACACATTTGAAAATCACCCTCGGATAGCCTGTGAATTTCTCTTCTCTAGGATGAACACTCCGGTTTCTTTTCATCTTTCCTCTTGTAGTGTGTGTGCTCTAAAGCTTCTTCACAATTTTTATTGCTGTCTTCAGGACCTCATTAAACTTGTGAATGTTAAAGTGTGCTATGGGGAAGTTAAAGCAATGTTTCAGGAGTGATGTGGTCACCATGGGCTGTAATGACAATAAAACTTTTCTTTGGGACATTATATTTTTCTTAATGTAACTAGAGCATATCAGTTTTTTTAAACCATTTCCCACTATTGATTTATATAAAGTTAATGTAAACCAAAAATCTTTTTCCAGGCACTTTTAAGTCACAGCTCCTTCATTTTGCTTTTGTGCTATTGGAAGGAAGGAGGCACAGATTTGTTTCACTGTTTTTTTCTTAGACTTAAGTAAAATTGTTTATATTTATTCTTATTAAATTTTATCTTTTCCGAAAAGACCCATAAGTCCATAAAGTCAGGATCCCTATCTGCCTATCTTACTATTGAATCTCCCCTTATTTCCTGACATATAATAGACACCCAATACATTTTTTAATATGTTTTATTTATTTCAGAGAGAGGAAGGGAGAAGGAGAGAGAGATAGAAACATCAATGATGAGAGAGAATCATTGATCAGCTGCTTCCTGCATCCCTCCCCCCCCCCCCCCCGACACACACACACACACACACACACACACACACACACACACACACACACACACCGGGAATCAAGCCTGCAACCTGGGCATGTGCCCTGACTGGGAATCGAACCTTGACCTCCTGGTTCATGAGTCAACACTCAACCACTGAGCCATAACAACTGGGCCCCCATACATTTTTTAAAATAAATGCTTAAATAAATAAATCTGTCCCATTGTCCCAGGCTACTATGATATATTTATTCTGATTTTAGTAGCAATATACTACCTTTTGCTTCCAAATTGTGTCATCCACAAATCTGATCAATATTCTCTTTGCATTCTCATTGATGTCATTAATTTAAAAAAACTCCACACTGCTTGGTCAAGGACAGAGTCCTTGGATATGTTTTGAGAGATCTCCCTCCAAATCAATGTAGGCCCACTAATTAGCAGCTGAAAGGAGAGAAATGAGAGTTAAGCCATAAATCAATATCTACATGCAGAACAGGAACAGCAAAGTCACCTTAAAAAGAAGGAATGCACCAGGCCTGTATGATGTGTCTGAAACCTGATCAAAGGGACTCACTCATCTACAGAACATGTCAGTCAGGAGTGAATTGGGTATAGGGGGGAAAGTACTGAAGAACATATGCAGTCTTTTTCCAGGAAACAGCGTCCAGTCAGACCAACTACAGGATGTCTACTTTAGAGAGGGACAACACTAGGCGCTGAGCGCCTGGTACCATCAAACATTGGAACCATTTAACTAAGTTCTCCTGCTCTGATTCCGTCATCACTAAGCCGCCTGCCTCGCCACCTGCTCACTGCGTGACCTTGGGTAACTCATACAAACATCGTGTTCCTTCAGTTTCCCATCTGTAACATAGAGAACCAAGTGGAGTAAATATACATGAAGTCTGGCAATAGCCTCACAGGAAATGTTAGTTGGCTATGGAAGGAAGATGTGTGGGTTAGACCGATATGAGAATCTAAACAGACTACTTGGCTGATATTTCACACTGCAAATTAATAAATCAGTGTGAAGAAATTTGTGCGTATGAAGCAGATTCCTCTAGTTCAGTAGCGACCCACAGGTTGAGAACCACTAGCAGGGTCGCCTAAGACCGTCGGAAAACACAGATATTTACATTACGATTCATAACAGTAGCAAATTACAGTTATGAAGTAGCAACGAAAATAATTTTATAGTTGGGGGTCACCACAACATGAGGAACTGTATTAAAGGGTCGTGGCATTAGAAAGGTTGAGAACCACTGCTCTAGTTAGAACTGGGATACAAGGAAATAGCACATTTAGGAGCTTGTTAGCTCACATGTTTGAGATCTTCTGAGACCCCAGTGAATAGGGGCCTCTTGTAGCCCCTGACCTTATTGAGTGCCTTTCTTTACAGTTTCTACAGAATATAGTTTGATTTCGTCTTTTGATCTAATCTGAGAGTCTTTGTATTTTTATGGGGTTTTAACTCATTTATATTGATTATCAAAAATAATAACCTGATATTAATTATATGGACTTGTTTTATGTTTTCTGACTTTTATGTTTTTTACTGCATTTTTATTTTGTCTTTTGGCATAAGAATCACAATTTCTTTGGCTTTTTTTTATGTTTGTCTTCAAGTGACTTAAAATATAAATGATACTGTTTTAACTCCTACTAGGTTATTTGGGAGGGGGTTGAGGAGAGGGTGAGGGGACAAGGTCTGATGTTGGCCAGCAAACAGAAGGGAAGCTTCTCCTTGGTGCCCACTGGCACCCACCTGTTGGTAGAACCCCAGAGGCAGCCTTTAATTTTCTTCTTGCACAAACAATGCAGGACAAACAAGAATCCCCAGAATACTTTCAACCTTCATCTTTGCCTGGTACTGGCCTTTTATCCCAACTGCAATGTTTTCTGCTTCCCCACTGACTTTATGCATTACTAGGCTAAGTTCCCCAAAGAAATGTAGAAAGAGCAGAGGCAGGCATGGAGAAAAAGGGTGTGGAATGGCCCTGGCTACCTCAAAAAGCAACTCACCTGCAGGAAGGGGTAACTTCCTTCCAAGCCTACAAAGACACTCTATCTTTCAGGCAAGAATACCAAAACCACCTTGCATCTTCCTGACTTCTATTACTCTACTCTAGATCTGGTTCAAGGGGTAGAAATACTTCTTGAGGCCTGACAGATAGTCAGTCATACACCAAGTCTTCATCATGGCTAGATTTCCACATTTCCTCATTTCATGAGTATTGTAAGAGGAAAGTAAGGAAGAAAATTGGGCACATCTAGTTAGCTGTCAAATTCCTTTCTGCTATTTCTGAGAACACTGTATTGTGAACATAGAGTAGTTTCTGTGTTGTCCTATAAATCCATGAATGGCAACATGCCATAGTGGTAAAAAAACAAACAAAAAACAACAACATAGGTTTGGGAATCACACAGGAACCAGCTCAAAGTCTAGGCATTGAGATGTGTGATCTTCAGCAACTCACATCATGTCCATAAGTCCCGGGTCTCCTATCTGTAAAATAGACCTAATAATACCTAATTCACAGCATTATCGTAAGTAATAGAGAGAGCATGTACTAGAATATAGAGTTTATACTAAAAGTCACTCAAAAATAATATATTTTTAATTCTTTATTGTTTAAAGTATTACATATAGTATTACAAATGTCTCCTTTTCCCCCCATTGACCTCTCCCAGGCCGTCCCCAGTCCCCAGCACATGCCCTCACCCCCCTAGTGTCTGTGTCCACTGGTTACGCTTATATGCATGCATACAAGTCCTTTTATTGATCTCTTACCCCCACCTCTCTTCCCCTGCCTTCCCTCTAAAGTTTGACAGTCTGTCTGTTCGATGCTTCTCTGTCTCTGGATCTACTTTTGTTCATCAGTTTATGTTGTTCATTATATTCCACAAATGAGTGAGATCATGTGATATTTATCTTTCTCTTTTTCAAAAAATAATATTTATTATGGTTCCCTCAAAATACTGTGAATAGTTTAGGTGTTCCCCGGCACCCTCTCTCTACAGTCACAAGAGAGCTGGGAAGGGTGTGGGCTAACCAGAGCTCCCACTGCAATCAAAGCGGCTCTGCTCCCATTTGTTCTGCTCCTCTGACATTTCTTCTAAACAAAATGTCTCTTTGGTCAAAACAAATTTTAAAGTCATAACTGAACAATCCAATGACTTGCAAAGACTGGGAAAGCAATAAATATCTGGGGGCTTTCTTCTTTGCAAAACAGCCTATCCATTCATCCTGGTGATGTCTTCTCGCAGCCCTTTACCCACCAAGGAAAGAACAGCTCCCTTCTTTCCCAATTCCCATGCAGCTGTTAAGCCCAGAGCCCATAAACCAGTTACTCCCTCATTTTACTTATTATATTTGATATTTTAAATGTATCTTTTCTAGCAATTTTGAAAAATAGGGAAAATATTTTAAGATTCCTCATCTCACCATCCAGACATAATCAATATAATGGCTTTTTAATAGGGATTTATGCATAAATTTGGAGTTTATTTTTTTAACTGAGCTGTGCTTCCACATCTTATATAATTTTTATTCTGCTGGTTTTATGTAGTATAATAAATATTCTCCTATATTTCTATATTCTCTTTTAAATTGTGGTGTAATATTTCATCAAACAGGTGTCCTATAGTTCACTTACCCTTTTCCCTATAGAGGAACATTGAGATTCCTTCTAACTTGACTTTTTTAAATTTTATATTTATTGTTGGCACTATTACAGATGTCCCCCATTCCCCCACCCCCGTCTTTGCCTACCTCCACCCAGCCTCCGCTTCTACCTCCTCCCCTGACCTTCACCACACTATTGTCTGTGTCCATGGGCTATGCATATATGTTCTTTGGCTAATCTCTTCAAATTATTTTAAGCAGTCCCTCCCACCCCTCTCCCCTCTGATCTCCCTCAATCTGTTCCAATGCTCCATGTATCTGGTTCTATTTTGTTCGTCAGCATCTTATGTTGCAAATAGCATTATGATAAATATCACTGCACATGGAGCATTTTACTTAGAGTGATTTATTATATATAAGCTCATAAAAGTGAAACCACTGTATCAAATAGTATGAACAATTTAAAAATATCAATATACATTGCTTTCTAAAAGGTTTATACTGTGCCTGTTTCTTGCCCTCACTATTGGTAGCCCATAACATTACCTTTTCTTATGATTAGCAAGTAAAACCCAAAGGAATAGAAAAAACACAAGCTATCTTCAGATTTTGTTTTCATTTGTAATAATACCAACCTTTATAAGCTAAAAGATAAAACAAATAAAAGTAGATCTGAATGTAAAAACATTGTTGGGAATTTAATTCTAGCTTCTCCAGGTAAAAAGCTAATAAAGATATATCTATGGCTTAAAGTATTGTAAGTGGTTCAAGGAAAATGACTACATTATTCTCATTGCAAGCCAATGCTTTATAACCTTTTGCCATTTTTCTGCATTGCAGCCTGATAAAAAAAATTGGCTTATACAATTGAATACTCATAAGATTAATGTGCAATGACATTCACTTTGATCCAAAGATTACACTTTCAAGGTTACATCTGTAAAGCCATGAAGGAGTTCTGCTGTTTTGCACAGCAACATGCGAGCTCCCTGAAATAAAGACTGAAAAGTAAGTGTAAAAGAACATTGCTACATTATTGTTTATTCCTAATGAAATGTAGATAATTTCTCCTTTTCTCCAGAACAAAAACTTGAGACTAGTAGACAGTTAATTGCCATTAAAAAATAATAAAAGTGCCTTTCACTCTAGAATCCTCCTCCCCACAATGAGAATACTCAAACAAATCAGAACTTTTTCTACTCAAAATAGTCAGGTAGGGGAAAAGCTGTACAATAAACGAAAAATGTATAAAAGCAGACCTAAGTTTCCTGCCCAAATAGTGAGGAAGATGGTACCAGACATGAACAATAGTCAAAATCTCAGCCACTTGAGCCAACTCTTTTCAGTGACTTCTCAAGGAGAATTCCTCTGAAATCATTTAACTTAAATCAAATCTATGCCATGCAGTATCTTTGAGACCAGGGTTGGTGGGATAGGTGATGATATTATGCAAATATCTATTGGATATTATTAACTCTAAAAAGGGTAAGAATTTTCACAATTCTAAATTAAGTTGGAAAATGTGGAAGGTCAGAAAGCATAAAATAGTTTTCATATCCCCATGTTTGTTCATAGTACAGATTAGTACAATTTGTACCTTGTCCCCAATCTCAAGTAAGTCAATAGTTTCCCATTTTGTCCCCAAAAACTTTTAAATCAATCAAACAGCAAAATAGAGTCATCATCCATCTTCTTTTAAAGGAACTGAAGAAAATGAAATGTCCTGAAGGTAGGCCATCAAAGGGAAAGAGGCAAGAAAGAAAGAACTTGGGGTCATTTACAACCTGCATGATCAGACTTAGAAAGACTGAGAGGGAAGACCAATCTTAGCTTTAGCTTATATCCTCCTTCCTTTTTCTCTGATTATTGATGACTTAGGAATCTTGTTCAATAGGTTCTCTCCCATTTAAAGAGACATGGATGTTATAAAAGACTAGTGGCCCAGTGCATGGATTTGTTCACATTGAAAGGAAATTAATTAGAAGAAATATTTTAATATCACTATTCACCCTTTCTCTATAATAGAAGTGTCAACCAAATTCACGATCGACAATGACAGATCGAAACACATGCGTGCAATTGTCGCCAGCGAGAGCTTTATGTGTATTGCACATGCATGAGTCAACTTAGCTTTCATATATGTAGAATAAACTTGCTTAATTAGACCTGCTTTCTGATTTAGCTAAACTTTTTCCAGCCCAGTGAAGCACCCCAACTTCTCTTTCAGGTAATTGTCAGCAACACAGCAGTAAATATCAACACGAAGCACATTATTATTGTAGATCACTCAGGAAGAACAAAGGGTAAATATTTAAGTGCAGCAGTGTTTGACTATATTCTTCACAGTGAAAAAACCTGCAGTAATTTTCAAGGTCCACCATTTCTTACTTCTTTTCAGTCGGATCAAGTTTCTAAACTTTCTAAATCTCTGTTTTCTGGCTAATGAAAAGAAAATAGGATTCTACCAAGTCTCCTAACTACCTACTCCAGAATTTCTGTGAGGATCAAACGAGATAAGGCACGGGAAAATGCTTCACAGACATTTGGTTAAAGTGTAAAATGTTTGCACCTAGCTATAAAGCAAGTAGTGTTCCTGGGCTGAAGAAACTACAAGGAGGCTAGTTGCTAGGCAGATGAAGTCAGGTGTTGCTACGTGACGTCATTACCTGGTGCCCACAACCGTTTCTGGGCTGGGCTGAGCTGTGGGCTGCATTTTGCACCATGGGGTCTTGGCAGTCTTGGCTGTGATTTGGTGGGGTGTCACTCCTGGGTGGTGGCAGGGCCTGTGTCCCACTTGGGGGAAGCTGAGTGTTGCTTTGTCAATGCCAAGTCCTCAATGCCATTTCTTTGTAAATGGCCAGTGAGTGTCACGGCACCTCCTCCATTGAGTATCTGCCCTCTGGTGGCCAGTGCACATCATAGCGATCGGTCAGACGGTCAGAGGGACACTTCGCATATTAGCCTTTTATATATATATAGATACTTTCCTGAAAACTACATGTGAAATGAGCTCAGTCACCATTGCAGTGGTTCAGAGTCTTTAATTCATAGGTTATAATCTCCTGGGGAGCCTTTAATTTGTGCATTATAATCACCTTTTGAAAACAATGTTCATGATGCCGATTAAATCAGAATCTCTGGGAGTAAGTCACTGGCATTAAGTAACAACTTCATAAGATCCGGATTGGTCACGATTGTTTATATCCAGATCACATTTTTTAGGACTGGACTTAAAAAAATGTATTTGTGTCTAGCTGGTGTGGCTCAGTGGTTGAGCATCAACTTATGAACCAGGAGGTTGCTGGTCAGGACACATGCTCAGGTTGTGGGCTCAATTTCTAGTAGGGGACATGCAGGAGGCAGCCGATTGATGATTCTCTCTCATCATTGATATTTCTATCTCTCTCTCCTCTCCCTTCCTCTCTGAATCAATTTTAAAAAAATATTTTAAAAAATAAAAAATGTATTTGTAAAATCATAGAGTTTTTAAAATGGAAAAGGAACTTAGAGGAAAATTAATTTCATTGCCTAATTTTAAGTGTTAGAAGGTCAACTTTTCTTTAATATGCAAATTGTAATGACTTTTGAATCACTCAGGCAGTTTGAAGTTTAATTTACCAAACCAGGTATATAAAGCATTCTCTTTCTCTAGGTATTTGTGGGAATCCTCAGATAATGCACACGCCTTCTTTAACACTGTTCATACTATCTCCAAGTCACTTTCTACCATAGCCAGGCAGTTCCATGCTGCTTGTCCTGCTCCTCCTACAGGTCACTCATTGCCAAATCACTTCCAAACATCCCTATTGTGTTTTCTTTTTTAATCCCCCCTCCCAAATACAACCTATTGTTTATTTTCTCCATCTGAAACTTCAACACAACTTTGGTGATGATTTGGGCTTAAAGGAAAACCAGCAACGAGAAAGAATCCTATACCTACTGCTTGAGAAGAGCCCAGCATTTCCCTACTGAGTCCCCTCCTTCCCTCTCTTTCTTCTCCCAAAATGCCTTGTGTCATCTCATGGCATAAGAGAATCACCTGGTTCTCAGTCATCGTCCCCTGTCCACATTGGCTGGTGATCATAGTCTGGGTCATTATTCCTTGCCACCCAAGCCCTTTCACCTGGGCTGCAAAATTCCTTTAGTTCTGCCAGGCCTTGCTCATGCGCGTCTGTGTCTTTTTCCATGCTTTCCAGCCACTTAGTAGCTATGGCAGACTGGGGATGGCCTCCAGTCCTCAATGTCTAGACACTTCAGGCAGCACCTTATTCTACTGGTACTTTGTGGGGATTGCTAGCCACATCTAGAAATCAAGCACCTTTCTCTCTGACCTCAGATCACTGAATTTACATAGAATTGTCCAAAAGCTGGAGGAGGAGAGGGAGAGCACAGGGGACTCACCAACAGTTCATTCTTCTTCATCTCCAGTTTATCTCTCCCCTCTCATCAGCCCATTACTCTAGAACAAATTTAGACCAAGAATCTGATTCTGAAATTATCATACATTCTTCCCAAATATGTTGTTTATAGCATAAACTTTGACTTTTGCAGCTCAAAAACATTTTCCTTCTACTTATGGGATGAGTTGTTCAAAAGGCTACTTAGAAACTCAAGTACCTGTTTTCCTTTTTCTCTTGTATGCCTGCTATACCTCTTTACCCTGATGGAAGTGTGCCAAAGCCCAAGCCACCCATAAATGACTAGAGGCCCAGTGCATGATTAAATCATGCATGTGTATGGTCCCCTAGGTCTAACCTGCCATCCTGGTGCCGGAGAGGACAGGCACCCAGCTCCCATGCTTTCGCTTTCGATCGCGGGGGAGCTGGGTGCCTGTCCGCTGGTGCACCAGGCCTTTCAGAAGCCTCCGGCATGGGGGAGGCTTCTGAAAGGCCTCGTGCCAGAGCAGACAGGCACCCAGCTCCCCTGCTTTTGATGGTCCACGGCGGGATGTGGGCTCGCTGCCCCAGAGGCCCCTTCTGTGCCGCAGCACAGCCATGGCGCAGACGCTGAGCTCGCGCCGCCGCTGGCGACGCGAGCTCAGCGTCCTGCCGGCCCAATCAGCCACCCTGGCCACCCCAAGTCCCGCCCCCCGTGCCTCCTGGCCAATCGTGGGCATAGCGAAGGTACGGTCAATTTGCATATTTGTCTATTATTAGGTAGGATGGGGAGAGTGGAGGGAAATCACCAGGAAAAAAGACTCCTCGGTTAGAATCAACACATCTTTCAGTACCTTGGAAAGGGTGCAAGTTCTGTGCATAAGAAAAGGACAGGAAGTTGAGAGACCCAGAAAGATGGGAGAGCACACAGGAAAATGTAAAGGATCAGGAAATATCAGGAGAGCGGTCATTTTTGGTAACTGGTCCTTGAAAAGAGACACTTGGGAGGGCAGAGACTATCTCACAAGGATGTTCAGGTGAAATAAACACAGTAGTGTACTCTCTCCTCCTATCTCCCAGGAAGTCGTCAGTACTAAAGTCTTTATAGTGAATGCAAGCACTGTGTTGAGGCTGGTGTTAGGAGGACAATGAAATAGTAATAAGTTATACTTAGAAAATAAATTGCCCTAAAGGAAAACAATCTACAGCCGTGCCACTCTGCACAAACTGTTGATTTTCATTTATTAAGGGAGAAGATAAGCCCATTGGAACCACAACATCTCCAACAGTTCTCTCCATGGCCCATTACATTCAAATCTCCTTGATCTTGAAGAATAAATCCACCCAAACTAGGCCAACCTTAAAGGGAAATTTATTGGAAGAATAATCGAGGTATTTATGTCACAGAACTCAAGAGTAGGCAGAACAGCTGGGTCTCATGAGAACTGGAATCAGGATCTGGAAAATCAGAACCCCAAGTAATTTTCTCTATTTGTCCAAGACCACGTGGTCCCTTGTCTCTTCTTCCTGTGCATAGAGACATATGGGAGCGTGATAGATTTGGAGGATATCATGGTGCCATTTAACTTGAAGGCAAGGTGCTAGTTGTGGAGTAGACTGGACATGGGGTTGGAGAAATGGCAAGACCCACACATTGCAGGCATCCAATCAATATATATAGAATGAATACATGATAATGACTTTTGTTTTGGAGGTGTTGTAGATATTTAAGTGGAAATTACCAGTAGGAAGCTGATTGATAAATTTGGAGCTCAAAAGAAGTATGTGGCTGGCAACAGAGATTTGCATTACCAGCTTAAAGTAGTAATTTAAACATTGAGTGAATAAATCACCCCAGGGAGACTGTGTAAAGAAAAGAAAAAAAGAGGCTGAGGACAAATGTCTGGGGAGACACTGGCATTGAAGGGGTGAGCAAAGAAAGAAAAGCTTGAGAAGGAGAATGAGCAGGACTCATCAGAACAGTAGGAGGAAAACTTGACCTTGACCCAAAATGAATTTTTCTGGGTCAGTAAAAGCTAGTAGCATTGCACAAAAAACAACAACAGATGGGTCAAAGAGGGAATGGAGAAAAGAGACAACGGCTGTCCTGGAATTAGTGTTGGTAATGAAGAGGCTCTATGACTGCTCTTGATGAGATTTGGTTCCAGAAGTGGGCTGGGCAGAGGTCAGGATGTGCTCGCCTGAGGAGTGAATGGACCATGAGAATGTAGAGAGTGGGTAAGACTACTCCTAAGTAGATGCTCTACTTGCTGTTTTCACAGGTTTAGCTCATCTAATCTTCACAGCAATCGTATTAATCAAGGGTCATTATCCCTCTGGCAATAGGGTGGTAAAGACCTGGTGGAGTAGATAGGGGCTGGGAGGGGGGGAAGGGAAGGAAGAGGGGGTTCTGTAATACTACCAACAATTTAAAAAAGATATAATGTCTATTTTATAAATTCAAAAAAAGAAACTCAGAAAAAAAATTTAATAATTTTATTTCTGATAGTATATCAGACACATATTCTGAAATACATGCTCATGTGGCAAAACAACTAAAAGTGTTCATTTTATTGTTTTATTTCATGACATCATATGTTAACTATAAATATTTTAGTACGTTTAATATTAGCATTTTTGAAGTCCCAAGATCACATAGATAAGAGACATTGCCTATATTCAAACTGCAATCTGTCAGACCTGAAATTCACATTCTTTTCTAGTTAGTTGCTTTTGGGGGAATTTTTTTAAAAACTGAAATAGTACAAGTAACAATTTAAAATGCCAGAAAATGTCAGGTTTTTCTTCTCTGGATGTATTCCACACCATTTTTCAAGTGTTGAAATCAAAACTGAATACTGTTACAGTTGCTCTGAATGGTTGCAGATCTACTGTAAGTGTTTTTCCCTAGCATCTTCTGGAGAACTAAACTTAGCCAATTCCTTGATGTTCAAGGCCTCTGTAACTATAAAATTGTGCCTTCAGTTAATAGTACATTGCAAGTTGATCGGAAATTCAGCTAACTTCACTCCCTGACAGTCCATACTCTCAAATCTTCTCTGCATCTTCACAATTAGAACAGACCTTAAGCTTCCATAGGAATCCCAGAAAAATTCATTTTGGGTCAAGTTCAAGATTTGAGGGGTCGTGTGCTAATTAAAACCTTTGTAAATGAGTATGGAGAGGAGATAACCCCTGACCGAACCCACACTGCCAGGAAAGATGCTCGTCAATATACAACAGTCACCCAAAGCCTTGTCCATGGCTGCCTGCAAAATACTCCAACTCTAATTAATCCACAACCTGCCTGGTCATGCACTGGCTAGGGAGAGGGGTTCTGGGATTTTCCAGAGATAAAATGTAAGAGAGAAAAATAAATAAATGGAAATTTTCTTTGTTGTGTTTGTGAATAATAACATCCCACTATTTTCCTCTCCATCCAACCGTGAAGAGTGAATGTCAAGAATTCCACACCTGATTAAGGCAAAGCATAGCATGGGCAGAGAACTATAGTAAAGCATTTTACATTCCCCACCATGTGTTTACAGAAAGAATATGATATCGGGCACGACCATGAAATTTTCACATCCCCATGTAGGTAGCAATCACTAACATCAGTAAGATTGAAATAGGTGTGTTATCTGATTTTTCCACTGAAGAAACTGAATTTGTCAATTCATTTCATATTTAGAAAACATAATTTAAACTACATGTACAATACAAACTGTTGGAAAACACACATTGAAATAGAAAGTTATATCAAATAAAAATGAATATTTTGTGCTGGTAAGATAATAGATTATCTGTAGTTTCTCATTTATATATCTGTATTTTGCATATGTTAAACAATCAGCACATTATTTTTACAATAGTTGCAAAGTAAATGCTTTTTCCCAGTCATTATTTTTTCATGTTTCATGAAACACTTTTTATGTTTCACAGTCATTATTTACATCCACAGGCTAGCGATAGGGCCCTAAAGGGTCAGACAATGTTTATGACTCAAAGATCAAGACAGGGACTAACGAAAGTTCCAGAAGACAGACCTTGGATTAGTATAAGGCTAACATTTCTAGTAAGTAAAGCTTTTCATCAACAGTAAGATCTACCTTGGGAAGTAATAAAACCCAGCATTTTTCTCATTGCTTCCTCTCAGACAGACAGAGGATGCAGAGGCTGCGCCCAGGTGCCTGCTGAGACAAAGCCCGCTGCAGGGCCTTGCAACCAGCAAGAGATGCCAATCCCACATTAATAAAGATTAGTGGCAGACATTATGCACAGAATATAAAAGAAAATAGCTCTCGATAATAATACAATTCACTTAAATTGTTATTTACATGAACTGTTAACATATGCAGATTAGAGACAGAATTTTTGTCAGTAGTAGAAAGAATATGGAACATGAGAGAAATAGTCCTGTCCAAATGCCTGTGACAAGAGTGATGGGGAATAAAAGGTCAGTAAAGTCTAGACTATAAAACAGAAGAAATCCATCCTGGGTTACAGCAGAGTTAACCTGGATAAATGTTTCTATTAATTTTTTAGTGGGGATAAAGTGGAAATTACTACCATAATCCTAATGTGTGGTTGATGGATTTAAAGTCGACTGAAGCAAATGCTTTATTAAGACATAAACCTTTTGGTCCTTGTTGAGGATGTGGTCACTCACAAACCTTTTTCATTGTTTTCAGATGCTCAAGAATCGTTCAGGGAAGTTCAGTAAGTACAGGTAGATCAAGATTCTGATGAACACACTAGGAAAAAGAACAGGAAACAGAACATGAAGCAATAATGCTTTGCAAATCTTAATTTCTGACTCAATGCACATGTTAGAATCAATTTAGCAGAGTATCAATCACATTGTCCAAAACTCCAGGAAGAACATTTTTTAGACCATGACTAAAGAAAGTTATTCCAAACAAAAGAAAGGAAACACATTTCCAGGTGAATTACTGTGTGATCTTGACGTTCCTTTACCAAAGAGAAATCAACAATCCATTTAATTACAGTGTTAAACAATCACTGATTCCTATGGTCCCTGGGGCACTGAAAGCTCTGTTTACAAACTCAATGCAAATATCTAATTGATTGAAACATTTGCCTGTCGGCCCAAAATGTAATAACTTAACTGGGGTTCTGCATAGTGTGGAGCCTCAGTTATTTTCCCATATACAACAGAGCTGGTATTGGCCCTGGAAGAAAAAAAAAAAGTTTTACAATATCCCAGTTCTTTCCAATTACCTAAGTAGATGTTTTGAAAAATCTCAGAAATTTTCAAAATAAAATGAATTTTAAACCAATTTATTTTGTAAAAATAAAAACATACCCTCTACGTTTTAAGGAAACTGGCAATCACACCAAAGGTTCACAGTTGCAGAAAAATGAAACTCTCTTTTTTAAAAGTTTGGCCATGGAAGTTCAATTCACCTTGTGCCATATTTTTAATGAATCTTTAACAGGTAAGTACTCACTGCATGCAGCCAACCTCTCTGGAGCAAATGGACCCAGCATCACTGAGAGCGTCCAGGCCACTGTGATGGACTGCACAGTGTCAGCTGCAGGTGGTAGATGACCAGCGGAATGATGCAGCCTCAGCCCCAGATGCATAATAGCATTTGAGAACACCAATCGTGGTTGTTTTTTTTTTCCCCTCATATTCTCTCTGACTTAGCACTTGTTCTACTGTGTGTGTGTGTGTGTGTGTGTGTGTGTGTGTGTGTGTGTGTGTTTTAAACTCAACTGACTTCTCCAGGAAATAAGTGCTCAGAATCATTAACTTCAAATTAGAGAATAAAGATTGTGAGCCAGATTCTACAAAGGAGACACCTGCCACTTTTTTCCTCAAGATATTTTTGGTTGGAGATGGGCTGGTGAGAGAAGAGAGGATGAAACACTTCTTTCAAGTTCAAGGGCCCCCAGCCTTTGATCCTCCAGACCAAGGTTTAACTAGGGTCCAAGAACACTTTCTCAATGTCGGAAGATTTGGCATGTTTACGTGTACATATTTCCTAGGGCAAAAGTATAAGGTTAATTAGACTCTCAAAAAGGTTCATAACCCAAAAATATTAATAACTAGTGCAATGTGTGGCCTCATTTGTGAATTTCAGGTTTGCAAGCTGTGATCCTGTTTAATGCGGAAGACTACTTAAAAACAAACACAAGCATGAGCTTGTGTCAAGTGTGACCCAGATGCTGGTCCCAGAAGGATGTCACATGTATTTCACATGTTAGTAATAAAGGTTTTGTAGTTAGGTCAGACGCAACTCTATGACCAAATATCTTATTTTTTAGTACAGGATATACATCATAGCAGTAGCCTGATACCCAGAGGAATTCTCCAATAAACCACCTTTCAAAAGAGTGGAGCCACAGCTCTGAGAAGGGCATAGCAATTCCATTTACCCAGCTGTCGTGGGTAGAAAACATTTTCAGTTGGCCTTCCTCCTGCAACTCAAGGGTCATCAGAAGTGCTGTTTGATCAATCCATCGGGCAGAGTAGAAAGAACAGAAGGTTTGCATGGTGTAGAACAAGGTTCAAATTTCAGCTCAGCCTCTTACTGAATGTGTGAACCTAACTTACTTAAAATTTCCATTTCCTCATCTCCATAAGTCTCATAATATCATTCTTGTCCGATTGCCTGACATATTCAATAATAAATAATTGTCATTAGTACTTTCCACATAAATGGCCTCTCTACCTATTCTGCATTAAAGTGAGAAAATAGCCACCCCAAAGAGAGACCTAGAAATGAAAAGAGTGCCCCGAGCCAATAGGTTTCCATCTGACCATTTATTAAAAGACAGTGGGGCGGTTGGGGGGGGGGAAGACAATGGAAAAGCAGAAAAAGAGGAGAGGGGAGAAAATGATGCTTCTAGTACCATGGTTCAGAGGCATTTCTGAGTTACATCCATTTAGGACTTAACATCATTGTGAGTTGAAAGAAAAATTCATTTTGATTTATAAACACCAGACTAACCAATGCAATTATAAAAATAGTATTGGCTCTACTATTACTGCTTTTGTTAATGCAATCAGGATTCTTGGGCCAGCCTGAGGGGGAGGCAAGTGGGAGGCAGGTCTCAATCCAGCTTTCTTCAGTCCCACCCAAGTATGTAGGTGGGGGGTAGGCTCTTACACACACACTGAGTATCTAGGCCCCACCCTTTATCTCCAGTGGTTTAGAAAGGCCTGGGATATTAAAGAATAGTTGTCTCTTACAATATTCATCCATTGCAAAAAAAATTATTGAGCAGTTACTGTATGTGAGACACTATGATAGATATTTGGGATACAATTGTGAATAAAGCAGAGATCCTTGCCCTTGTGGAGCATATATTCTAACAGAGGGAGACAATAAATAAAAGACCTAATAAATGAGTAAAGTACATTAGAATGTAACTAGTGCTATAGAAAAAAAGAAAAAGTAGATCATGGTAGGAAGGATCAGGAGTGCCAGGGGTGGGTTTGGGTTGGGTTGAAATTTTAAGCAGGATGGTCCATGAAGACCTCTTTCAGAGGGTCACACTTGAGCAAAGACAAGTGACTTTCTGGGGAGCGGGGAATCCTTCTAAGCAGGAGAAATAGATAGTGCAAAGGCCTTAAGATGACAGCATGCCTGGTCTCAAGGAAGAGCGAGGAGGTCAGCGTGGCTGCAGTGCAGAGAGCAAAGGGAAAGCTATAGGAGACAGGGTCTGAGAAGTAAGATGGGTGCAGCCGGCAGGACCTTGCAGCCCACTGGAGGGGATTTGGCTTTCACTACACGCTTGTAACTCAGATGGCATCGCTGCAGATCCTTGTGGCACGGATGGGTGCAATTTGCTCTGGACAATCAATGATGATCTGGCTGCTTCTGAAGGAGGGCCTCATGGAGCACAGCAGGAAGTACAGAAAAATACAGCTCCTTGTAGATCATGGCTAGAGTTTACTCAAGGCCAGCTAAGTGGTATCTGGATCCTGCACTACTCTTGCCCACGGTATCCACCCAGGTTCAGACCCTGATCCCTGTTCCCATAAACATTTGGCCTTCCCATGCTCTCATTTCTTTTCTTCTCCCCATCCCAGAGAATCCTTTCTAACCTTAGGGATTGGAAAGGGAGGGGAACAAGGCTCTTTCTCATGAGAATTTTCTTCTCCATCAATTTTTATGCATTGAGGTCTCTCCCCTTCCTCCTCCAGATGTAGACTTTTTTAAACTCAGAAAGCAAAACAGTGACTTTTCCCCTGATTTCTATGTCACTGCATCCCCAAGAGGTGAAGGCAACCAATGCGGCACACTTGGCTACAGAGGGAAAGGGAAGAGCCACAGGTTAAAAAAATGTATCAATAGCAAAAACACACTGATTGATATTTTTAAAATACTCTCTCACAATATTGGTTTCAGACAAATCATTTGTTCAACACAATATTTATCGAACACTTTCCATTAGCCAAGATATGTGCTAAGAGTGAAGGGAGAGCTATAATTAGAAGGTAATCCCTGACATCGAGGACCACACAAACTAGAGGGAAAGGAAGAGGGGTAAGTAAATTACAGCAACGTGAACAGTAATTGCATAGCACAGAGCACACATGACAGAAGTTAGTCTCATGAAGACAGCATGCAGTAAGGTGCACCGATGGCCTAGTTTTCCCCACTTCAGGCAACTGCTACTGCTGGTCATTCGACTGAAGAAAAAGTGAAGAGATTTGAGAAAGAGTCCCTTCCAACCAAAATAGATAAGTGCTAGCTTTTCAGCACCGAAGTGTGGAATATCACATTTCACAGGGATTCAGGTCTGTGGTGTGAGCAAGTCCTCCTCATGCTCTAAATGGAGACTAGAAAAAAAATTTGTTCATGAAACCCTTTCAACACATATTTATTCAGTGCAAAATATGCTCCTAAAGTGAAGAAAAAAATCTAGTAGGAGTTGAAAAGTCAGTTAAGATTTTCGGTGGGAAAATATATATATATATATATATATATATATATATATATATATATATATATATATGCCTAAGCGACCTTTATGACCGAACGACCGGAACAACCAGTCACTACCGGTTGCTATGATGCGCACTGACCACCAAGGGGCAGACACTCAATGCAGGAGCTGCCCCCTGGTGGTCAGTGCTCTCCCACAGTGGAGGTGCTGCTCAGCCAGAAGCCGGGCCCATGGCTGGCGAGTGCAGCTGCAGCAGTGGGAGCCTCTCCTGCCTCCGCAGCAGCACTATAGGGCAGTGGCAGGCAGGCACAGCAGGCCGGAGTGAGCGGCTGCGGAGCTGCACCCAGTGGGGCTGGGCCTCCTCCCCAGTCGACGGCCGCTCCAGCACTGCAATATCCCTTGGGGGGATGTTGGGCCGAAACCCTGCAGTCCAACATCCCCCAAGGGGTCCCAGATTGCAAGAGGGTGCAGTCCAGGCTGAGGGACCCCACCCATGCATGAATCCATGCACCAGGCCTCTAGTATATATATATATATATATATATATATATATATATATATATATATATATATACACACACACACACACACATACAGAATACTTAAAACTCATAGCCAGCGCCCCAGTCAGTTCTTCTCAATTCGAGTCACCATCTTCTCACAGATCCAGTTTCTGTGCATATACAGTTCACCTCACACACTTCGTTGTTGTTAATCCTCACCTGAGGATATTTTTTCCATTGATTTTTAGAGAGAGTGGAAGGGATGGGGAGAGATGGAGAGAAACATTGATATGAGAGAGACACATTGATTGGTTGCCTCCTGCATGCTCCCTGGCCAGGCCAGGGATGGAGCCTGCAACTGAGGTACCTGCCCTTGACCGGAATTGAACCCAGGACCCTTTAGTCTGCAGGCCAATACTCTAACCACTGAGCAAAACAGGCTAGGGCCACCTCACACACTTTTAAATAATGACTTCACAAAGAGGTACAATAGGTTCCCGAACCTCTTTCCAGTCGCAGCTCTCTGGGGTATGGCAGATAAGCATAACCTGTGTGGCTAAGGCAATACTTCTGGTTCTCATCTATGTGGCCCCATGCCTCTATTTCCCTTCCCCCTCCCCCATTCTCTACACACGGATGCCTGCTTCCTGCCTCTGGGTCCTTCTTACCCATCCAGAAAAGCTCTGCCTTTGCTAATATATTTTCCCAACGTATAATCTTTAAATACTAAATAATTAACAAATAACTCCTTCGGAAAGTTTTAGCTCTCTCCCCTTATAGCTGCCTTCTCTACTTGGCAAGCCAGAGCTGGCTATATGATGCTGCAGCTCTCTGCCTTTCTCGAATGACTTCCCATTTAGTGGCTAATAAGTCTCACCCAACATAAGCCTTATTCTTCTGTGGAGATGAGAAGTGCCGAAATCCCTTTTTGGTTGGTAAAGGGCATTGTCTATCTTTAATCTTCTCTAAAAACAAACTCTCATTGCACAGCCTTCATTATCTCTCTGGAAACAGTAAGTTGGGACTGGAATGGCTAATCATGCAATTTCCCATATCACGGTGGCTTACACGGGGATAAAGGCAGGCTCCTAGAAAACACTATTGGAGGACAGAGGAGGAAGCATTTAAATCAGCCTTGTAGGATGAGCAAAGAATGCTCACAAGAAAAGAGTTATGAGATGAGTTTTGAAAAGTGGGACTATACTTTCCCTAGGACAATGAAACCAAAAAAAAATTATAATTAAAATTTTTTCTAAGACTGCTGAAAGATATCAGAGAGGGCTCAAATTTAAAAAGCAAATTTTCCAAAGATGATATAATAGGGCAGGAATTCATAAACTGTATTTTTGCCATTGCCACTACATGGATGATAAAGACTTGAGAAGGAAATGAAGAGATGACCAAAAAGATGAACTAGAGTCCCTTCCCTAGTTCACCAGAGCAGCTTGGTCCTACATATTGGGAGTCCATCATTGAGGGGTGGGGGGAGGGATCTATTAGAAAATATTAAAAATACCCTGATGATGTTCTGAAAGATTTGAAAAACATGGTATTGGAAAATGCATTCTTGGTCTTTTTAAACACAGCACTGTGGTAAGCCATAGACATTTGCTCTGTGAATTCTCTACTGTGAGAGTTAGGCAAATGTGTATCTGTTTCCTGACCTCACTGTGGGGCACCAACATTTTTTGGCTCCTCAGACCTTATCTGTGAAATGTCAAAACTTCTGGGCCCAAACAGAAAGCTGTGTGAGATCCAAGGAATAGGAAAGAGAATACCCTGAGTAGTAAGACTGAGATCTGCGGAAATGGGTAGTGCCTCGCAGATTTTCCAGGCAGTCTCCTTTAGCTGAGGTACATTAGCAACTGATTACCCGACCCTGGCCTTCCTTCTCATTCTGCTGTGGCTTCCTGTTTAGTTTGCATATTAGAGCTGATATTAGCCAAAGACTCTCTTCCAGGTTGCACTTGGCATTTCTATGGCCAAGCTGTGGAGTCCATATGACTCTGACTATGAACTTTCTAAATAATTTAAGTTTCCTTTTTAAATGGTATGTTCTCACCTCACGGGGCCCAATTAGTTTTTTAAATATGCAAAACTGAATTAATATCATTTCCACTCCTAAAACATACCCCAAATGATGATCAATGATGTTTCTCAAATGCCAAGGGAATTACTTGGAATTTCTAAATAAACAGAGATTTTGCTGAAAACCCTTGAGAGAAAACTATTTCTTGGTGACAAGACTGAAAAATAATGTCTTGCCTCTCTACATCCCCAAACAAATGCAGGCTCCAAGAGACTCCAGCTGGTATGAAAAATTTGCTTATTTTCATGGAAATTAATCAAAATGCATCCTAAATGTCATACTTACCAAGTAAATACTAATGTACATGAGTCTCCTCAGAGGCAGTAAGGGCCTATTTCAGCTTGCTGATGTGGTTATTCATACAGTAATATCAGTGCTGAACTTAGAAGACAAATAAATCATTAAAGATGGGAAAATGGACCTGGGTCTTCCTAGAACCCCATAATGGATTTTAAGAAAAAAGAACTTCAGTTCAACACTGTTATTCCATAGTTGAGGAAACCAGAAAGGTTTCACAGCTCACCCACAATCAGCAGCACTGTTTTTTGTCTTCAGATCTTGTGAAATAATATTTCAGGACCAAAATTAATTCAAACCAGGGTACAGCTGGAACCAGGAATTGGTCTGGGGTTCTTCCCACAATTCCACACAGAATACAAAGAAGAAAATGAAAATAGAAGAATGTTAGACCTGGCCCCGCTAATAAGAGTTCAGGAGGCCATATAACATCCCAGTTACATTTGCATTTCTAGTAATTCTCCTAATAGTAGAAATGTTTGATCTGAAGCCTATGACAAGGAGTCACAAGTATGAACGTGAAAATTCCAGCATTAAATGGAAGAAGTGAGGCCAAAACTATTGGTCTCAATGTTATTATGTGAGCTGTGCCAAGATAGCTACACAAAAAACAATGGAATTACTGAAAAGTCTACATTCTAAGACCCCACAGAAGAGATTCTGAATCAGGAGGTTTAAGGTGGGGCTCAGAAACATGTGTATTGTAAAACAAAACTCCTGGGTGCATCTATCTGATGCAGAGTCTTGTTCAGAACCTTTGAGGCTCCTTTTCACACTGACCTTCTATTAAAGGACCCTTCCTTCTCGTTTTTGGTAGGATTTTCCTATAAAGAGCCAGCTGGGAAAGATGTGAGATACCCAGAAGGAGTATCTGTGTTTGAGCTAACCATGCTCACTGTGACTTGTCACTTTGTACATTTAACGATGATACTGATGATGAAGAAAATGATGAGGATGAGGATGTTGGTGACAATAACAATAACCATGGGCAAACTTTACTAGGCCAGTGCTTCTCAAGTTTGAATGTGTGTAAGAATCATCCGGGGATCCTATTAAAATGCAGATTCTGAATCAGTGGGTCTGGGGTGAAGCCTAAGGTTTTACATTTCTAGCAAGTCCCCAGGTGATGCCAATGTTGCTGGTCAATGGATGACACTGCAGGTAACTAAGGAAAACTGAGTCTTTTCAAATTCCTTAAAGATTCAGCAACTCAAAAGGCAAATAAGAACAGTACTGGCTCCTAATAGCAGCACTAAAACCCCTAGAGGCAGTCAGGTATCACTGGGCAAAATACTATCATTGATAGCCTACCTGCCACACAAACAAAAACGAATATTAAAACAAACTATTGAGTAAATTTACACCCAAAGTCCCCAGGTCACAGGCTTTTAAACTTGTTTACAGGTAAGAAAGACCTGTCATTCTTTTAGGTCACAGTCATGTGATTTGTCCCAGCTCCATGAGCCCCGCAGTTGTTTGTTGCTATTCTAAATGAACACCCCACTTTTCAGAAGAAGCCACAGAAGCAAGACGACCTTTCTGTCACCTCTGGATGCCCTCTTCCTTTTATAATCCCAAATCATTAACATGGCACAGTGAAAACAGTCCCCACCAGGTATGGTTCTGTTGCAGAAACACCTCACACACAAAGTTAACCCCTATTTGAAAAATTAAGTGAGCACTAATCACAGTCTCAGGAAAAACAGAAAGGAATTCTCAATTGAGAGAAAGGGATAGAATCTTCATATTAGATATTATTTCTTATTTTGTGTTTTTATACCTTTTCCTTCATTAGATTTAGAAACAGAATTAATCAAAATGCAGAGCCCAATGTAAGAGCCCATGGTAAGTGCTCAGTTAATCAAACAAATGGATTGACTGATAGATATCCAGATACTTTTTCAAATTTAAGCCTTTTTATTATTAGGTCCCCCCCGCCCCAAGGTTTTAACTAATAAAGTAAAATAAGCAAAAATAGGGAGAAATAAAAGTTGGGAGACTAGAGACTCAATATATTATATGCAGCAGGTATTATCAATTGTCCACCCAAAAGTATTCTCCCTTTTTCTTAATGGGCAAATCCCAGTCTAATTCAGAATGTTGTAGAGATCCTTTGCTTTTCAGAAAGGCTGACGAACTGCAGAGGATAAATCAGATGGAGCCAGACATAGAAAAACATCCCCTGCAGTTAGTGCATGTTCTAAGGATGAGCATGGGACCCCATGCTGCCCAACCGGATCTGAGGACTTTCCTTTGTTGATCAACTCTGGAACATTCTCTGCTCTCCGTCTTCCTTCCTAATTAGGAGGATGCCTTTTGAAAACATGAGGTTTGCAGTTGCTGCCACAATTTTATGACCATAAGGCAAGACTTTATCTAAATGTTCTGACATCTCTGAGCACTGATCAAGCCCTGAAATGGGCTACCTCTTAGATCCTTGTTATGGAAAGAAAGCAAACCTCAATGTTTAAGGCACTTTTAGTGGGGTATTTGTTGTACCTGAGAGCATAATACTAATATACTATATTATGTATGTTCATATTTTAAAACCTAATACAGACATCCCAAAGAGAACAATTAATAAATCTATGGCTAACAAGTTTTTTGAGATAATAATTTATTGGGTTAGGTTATAAACTCTGGATTATAAATCGACACCCATAAGTTAGCTGAACTAAGTGTCTGCCATGAAATGTGGGGGGGAACTCACACATGTTTTAATAGACGTAATCATTTATGCATTCATCCATTCAACAAATATTAACTGATGTGTTCTATGTGGAAGAGCCATGCTAGGCCCTGGAGAGACAGAGAAATTCCCTTCTTCTTGGAGCTTTCATTCTACTGAGGCAGAGAGAAAATTCACAAATTTATAAAAAGGATTATTAATACCAAGGAAAAAAATCCAGAACGATGGGGTAAAGAGCAACAGCAGTGTGATCTTTAAATAAGGTTGTCAGCACTGGCCTGTTTGGCTCAATGGATAGATTGTCAGCCTGGGGACTGAAGGGTCCCAGGTTCAATTCCCAGTCAGGGCACATGCCCGGGTTGTGGGCTCAATCCCCAGTAGGGGGCATACAGGAGGCAGCCAATCCATGTTATTCTCTCATCATTGATGTTTCTCTCTCTCTCTCCCTCACCCTTCCTCTCTCTGAAATCAATAAAAATATATTTATAAATAAGTAAATAGATAAATAAATAAGTAAATAGATAGATAGATAGATAGATAAATAAATAAATAAATAAATAAATAAATAAATAAATAAATAAAGTTGCCAGGGGAAGCTCAGACTTCTGCAGAAGCATAAAAATCCAGTGAGGTGTCAGTCAATCTGAGGGGATGCCATTTCCCAACAGAATAATAATCAATACCGTAAACCCAACTTGCAAGAGTTTGAAGGATTTGAGGCCGATCAAGGAAAAGGATATGATCACAAGAGGCACTAACCACAACAAGCTCAATTGGGTGATGCTTAGATGGGATTGCATGAGAGAAAATTGTCCCTCACAGCGAGAATCTGTACAGAGGCTCTAGTTGGGGTGGGGGTTTAGGGGTTGCTAGTCAGAAGAGGAGGAAGGCTAAGGAACTGCAAGGGGACAGGAATATTGGAGAGGAAGATTAGTCTGGGTGATGTCACTCAGCAGCACTCAGTATGGTGGAGAATCTTGGAGTCAGAAAGCCTTGGAGGCCCATAGTATCATGGGGCCCTATAACTGCAAGGACCCATCATCTAAATAGGTAACAGCTGTTGAATGAGGTTCTGCAGGGTATACAAAGCCAGTCTCTAAATGGCTAAAAATTTGCTTCTTTGATCTATTTTTTTAAAATAATTAGAAGTGCACAATTTTGGGTTTGGGTCTGGTGGGCTTTTGAGCTAATGGGCCTCAACTTGTAAAAAAAGAACAAACAATCTTGGGGCCAATATACAAAGGCCATTTACAATATACATTCAGCTCATTTATATAACACCAGCCTATTGTTTTTAAGACAGGACCAACAGACAATAATGGACACTTGCCATGTAGTAGTTCTGAATAAGTCCAAGCATGTCTTAAGAAATAGTGTTTATCAGTGGAAAGGGATAGTCCTAAAAACTTTCCTAACTGGACAAGAAAACAAGGTGAAGAAAAAGCAAGTAAACTAGGCTAGATCCTCAAGTATCTACTTAGCTGTCAAGATATAGTGAGAAAACAGATAGAAGTCAGCTGCTTTTTACCTCCAGATACAAAAACAGCATGTTTAAAGGAACAACTGAAAAATTCATAAAGTATAGTTTTAGCAAGGTTCCTAGTGAATTTCACTTTTAATTTAGGCTAGGAAGCTTAGGAACAATAAGCCACAGAGAAGACACTGTATCCAAATGATTCCACTCAACAATAGGCAACAAAGAAGACACCTTATCCAAACGAGGTGAAAGAACCTTGAAGTATATGTATCAATGAGGAAAATGAGGCCCAGAATAGTTTATGACCTGTTCAAGGTCACACTGCTTATTAGAAATTAGGGGCCCAGTGCACAAAATCGTGCACCTTGAAAGGAACTGTGGGCTGCGAAGCTGCAGTGGGCACAGGGGCAGGTCTCGGCCCATCCTCCACACCCCCGCCTGGCCCCTCCCGCTGCGACCCCGATCCCCTGTCTGCCGGCAGCCCTGCTCCCACCGCCGCAGCTCCCTTGTGCTGATGGCGCCAGACTGGCGCCATCAGCTGGTGCAAGTGGTGGCTGCCAGCCCCGATAGCCACTCAGAGCAGGGAGAGGTGGAGAAGCCCTGAGGGGTGATCAGGGTCAACAGCCACTGCTCGCACCCGCTGATGGCGCCAAGCTATCAGGGCTGGCACCGGGTGCCGGCAGCAGGTGTGAGCACCAGGTGGGACCGTGGTGCGAGGGAGCAAAGAATTTTCAGTAACCACCAGAGGCTCGCCCCGATGACAGCAACTGGTGCCCCACCTAGGTCTGGCGAACTCGCTCACCTGCTCCACCACCATTCTACCATAGCTGACACCCACCACGTTCCGCGCTCTGCCACCTGCTGCCGATGCCCACCATGTTCCGCACGCGCCCCCTGGTGGTCAGTACATGTCATAGCAATCGGTTGTTTGGTTGTTCCACCATTCAGTCTATTTGCATATTAGGGTTTTATATATATACTAGGGGCCCGGTGCACAAAATTCGTGCACTGGGGGGGGGGGTCTCCTCAGCCTAGCCTGCCCCCTCTCACATAGTGGAAGCCCTCAGGGGATGTCCTACTGATGGCTTAGGCCCGCTCCCCATAAGGAGCGGTCCTAAGCCTCAGTCTGGCCTCCCTTTGTGAGAGACAACCAGGCTGATCAGGGAAAGGCACCAGCCCCATCACCCCACTGCTGGAGCCACTGCAAGTCACCGCAGCCACCAAGGTGTTTTCATCAACACGGACTCCAGTCCCTTCACCAAGAAAAAATGACAACTTTCTTTAGGCATTTTCAAGATGTGTCTTCCATAGAATATGACATTTCTTTCTTTTTTTTTTTTTATCCTCACCCGAGTATATGTTTCCATTGACTTTTAGAGAATGTGAAAGAGAAAGGGAAAGACAGAGAGAAACATCAAAGTGAGAGGAATACTTAGATTGCTTGCCTCCTTCATGAGCCCTGACCTGGGCCCCAGCCAGGGAGGAGCCTGCAACTTAGGTACATGCCCTTGATCAGAATCTAACCTGGACTCTGCGGTTGGCAAACCTAGGCATTATCCACTGAGCCAAACCGTGTAGGGCAGGTTATGACATTTCTTAGCCCTCCAGCAGCGGACCTTCGTTTTTTTCTCCAGAAGTGTGGTGGAAAAGCCCTAGATCACCTTTTTGGATTCTTATACCCAAGTTACTAAGAATATTACCAGTGGCATACAGGGAGCTTAGCCAATGAGAGGTCAGAAAAGGTATTTCCTCTGTAGTTCACACCTATCTCCTGTGATCTCCGGCTCCGCCCCTGCCAAGGCCTAAAGCCTCCAGCCCTTGGCAGGGCACCCCCAGCTGGCTCGATCGCCAGGCTCCGCCCCTGGCCAAGGCCTCAAGCCTCTGTTTGAGGCTCGGGCCTTGGGCAGGGACCCCCAGCTGGTTCCGATCGCCTGCAGGAACCCACAGCTGGTGCAATCGCCCAGCTCCACCCACGGCCAAGGCCGTAAGCCTCTGGCAGAGGCTTGGGCTCTGGGCAGGGACCCCCAGCTGGCTCCCATCGCCTGCAGGGGACCCCAGCTGGCTCTGATCGCCAGGCTCCACCCCAGCGGCCAAGGCCGCAAGCCTCTGGCTGAGGCTTGGGCCCTGGGCAGGGACCCCAGCTGGCTCTGATCGCCCCACTCCGCCCCCAGCCAATGCTGCAAGCCTCTGTTTGAGGCTCGGGCCCTGGGCAGGGACCCCCAGCTGGCTCTATTGCCCACTCCATCCAAGGCCAAGGCCTCAAGCTTCTGTTTGAGGCTCGGACTCTGGGCAGGGACCCCAGCTGTCTCCCATCGCAGGGCTTCACCCCCAGCCAAGGCTGCAAGCCTCTGGCTGAGGCTCAGGCCCTGGGCAGGGACCCCCAGCTGGCTCCGATCGCCTGCAGGGGACCCCCGCTGGCTCTGATCACCTGTGGGGGACCCCCGCTGGCTCCGATCTTCCCCTCTGATCTTCGGCTCCAATATCCCAGTTCCAACCACCGGCGCTCTCTGAGGCTGCAGCCATCTTGGTTAGGTGTATTTGCATATTCACTTTCTGATGGGCTGGTGGGTGTGGCTGGTGGGCGTGGCTTGTGAGTGTAGCGGAGTGATGATTTGCATATTACTGTTTTATTAGATAGGATATAGATAGCCTGCAACTCCACTCCATGATTTCCAGGCCTGCGCTCTTTTCCTTCACATTACAATTTTCCCTGACAAGCCTCTGTTGACTATATAATCTAATAGAATAGTTCCCCTTATCTGTGGTTCCACTTTCCAAAATTTCAGTTACCCACAGTGAACCAGTACAAACATACTAAATGGAAAATTCCAGAAATAATTCATAAGTTTTAAATTGCACCCTTTTGAATAGCACAATGAAATCTCATGCTTCCCACTTCATCCCACCCAGGACGTGAATTAGTACTTTGTCCAATTTATCTACCCTGTACCTATAGTACCATGAGATATTTTGACAGAGAGGAAGAGAGACCATATTTATATAACTTTCATTACAGAATCCTATCTAATAAAGAGGTAATATACAAATTGACCATCACTCCAACACACAAGATGGCCGGCAGGGGAGGGCAGTTGTGGGCGATCAGGCCAGCAGGGAAGAGCAGTTGGGAGGGACCAGGCCTGCAAGGGAGGGCAGTTGGGGGGACCCAGGCCTGCAGGGGAGAGAAGTTAGAGGTGACCAGGCCTGCAGGGGAGGGCAGTTGGGGGTTACCAGGCTGGCAGGGGAGGGCAGTTAGGGGCAATTGGGCCAGCAGGGGAGGGCAGTTAGGGGTAACCGGGGTGTCAGGGGAGGGCAGTTAGGGGCGACCAGGCCTTCAGGGGAGGACAGTTAGAGGTGACCAGGCCGGCAGGGGAAGGCAGTTAGGGGCAAACAGGCTGGCAGGGGAGCAGTTAGGTGTTGATTAGGCTGGCAGAGGAGTGGTTAGGGGGTGATCAGGCTAGTAGGCAGAAGTGGTTAGGGGCAATCAGGCAGGCAGGCAGGCGAGCAGTTGGGAGCCAGCAATCCTGGATTGTGAGAAGGATCCCAGATTGGAGAGGGTGCAGGCTGGGCTGAGGGACACCCTCCCCCCACCCACCCCACCCCCCGGGCCTCTAGTATTGTTATAATTGTTCTATTTTATTTTTAGTTATTATTAATCTCTTACTGTGCCTAATTTATAAATTAACTTTTATCATAGGTATGTATGTATAGGAAAAAACATAAATATCCAATATACAATGATAAGTAAGGAACCAGGATAATTATTATAAAATCTCCCACTCAAAATATGAAATAGCCAAGCTGTTATGGCTTGGTGGTTGAGCATCGACCTATGAACCAGGAGATCACGGTTGCATTCCTGGTTAGGGCACATGTCTGGGTTGCAGGCTCAATCCCCAGTGCGGGGCATGCAGAAGACAGCAGACTAATGATTCTCTCTCATCATTGATGTTTCTATCTCTCTCTCCCTCTCCCTTCCTCTCTGAAATCAATAAAAAATATATTTTTAAATGAAATAATGTAAGGCACATAGGAGTTCCTGGTCAATGTGAAAAAGAAAAAATAAATCCTGATGGGCAGTCATAATGAAGGCCTTCAACCCTGGGAGTTGGGAAAGTTCCTTTCTTACCCACTGATTTTGCTCTCCAGTAGGTACTCTTTTGTCCATTAGTTTTCATGGCCACAGACAGTGCCTTCTGAGAAATTCTTCTTTTTCCATTAACCTCCAAGGTCATGTTTGAAATGGACATTTGTAGGCCGTGTAGTTTTTGCAGCCCATTTCCTTTCCAAGGTTAGTTTAAGGTCTCTAAACAGTCCCAGGCTTTGAACAGGTTCATGCTTTTTGGCAGTAAATTCTCTCAAAAATTTGGTAGACCAGAAGCCATTTCCAGTCAATTTTAAGTGCCAATAATCATATCCAAAATTCCTTCTCAGACATAGTTCTCAAACCTGTCATATTTTTATTAGCTTCTTCACCCATGTCCTGTTTTCTCCTTCTCCCTCTCTCTCTTTTTCTATCATAATTTAATGATGGTTACATTAAGGACATATAAAACAATAGAGTTTGGTAGAAAGATAACTGTTAATCTGGGTTATTGTATTTAAATGAAAAATATTATTAGTCTTTTTCAATAAAACCCTTTCAGTCTTAAATTTTGCTATTCAGTGTTCTGAAGTAATAGGTTTTTTAACCTGTAGGCCCTTATATCCAGAATGTCTCCATTCTCTTGGTTCTGTGCTTGAGAACTAGCCAAACCTTGCTTTATTACATACTATAATATTTTTCTCAAAGCAGTCTATAATAGTAAATATAATCACAGTGACCCTCATTTCTGCTAGAGATGCAGGGCCCTAGGCACATATATGCCTTCTAAGTTATTACAGGTGATATTTTTAGCAAATATTTTGCCTCAGCACAACAGAGTTCTTCAGCCTTCTGGATAACTATATCTCTTCTTTACTTCCCACCATCTACCATAAAATCTATAAGACATGTTTAATTTTTTGTATTATGTTAGTGTTCCACTCTGGTACTCACAGAAGTTTACTTCTCATTCACATGTAGTCTAATCATGTATTGAACAGGTAATCTTTTATTCAGAGATTCAAGGTCTCAAACTTCACCCTATGTCCACTATCACCTGAGACCAGAAATTCCTGAGTTTCTAGCCAAAGGTGAAGGAAAAAGAAAGAAAAGCCTGTGCTGAAGTTTTTTTAAATCACACTTGAAATTGCTTACATTCTACCCACATTCCAGAGGCCAAAACTCAGTCACCAACTGTGTACCAGGAACTGAGTTTTGGCAAACACACAGCAGTCTCTGCCATACAGAACTCTAATATTGCTCCCATCATGCAATTAGAAGAATACAGATCTCATTGTCCTATTAGATAAAAACTCAATGAGCTTGCTAGAAGATAGGCTGGGAGATCTGGTATAATCAGAAATCAACTATTTTAAGTTTAGGACCTTGGAATCTTAAAGTTATCAGAGGCAACTGCAGAAATCAGCTAGTCTTAACTATCTCATGATAACCTGAAACTCAGATGGTCATTGGTCTAGAATTCAGTGGTAGTTCTAGGTTTAGAACTCTGGTCTTCTCCCGCTCAGGTCAGGGCTGTCTGCAATATGCCTCCTTGCCTTGATTTGTGTAAACTTGCTGTAGGTTAATGGACAAAAACTGGATTTTTTTTTTAATTACATATAACTTATAGTAGGTTGCCGGAAGCCAATTCCAGCATGTCAGCAGGGCTGAATCATTTGGGATGGCTGAAAGGCATTTCCCCAAACCTGAAAAGGATGATTGCTTACTGCCAGACAGCTCAGGGCATCTTAATCTACATGTTATTGCCTCCTACGGGCCAAACACCTGAACAGCCATAGGCAAATTCTTCCAATCTGACAATGGATTCTGTACCTAACCCTACCCTTTGATGTGTATATCTCCACCTTGCCTTAGGACAAATTGTGTTAATAAAAAGCAAGGGGTCCTGAGACAAGGAGAACTTAGTTCCTTTAACTAAGTCTTCTCTGACTCCCTATAATGCCTTTCAAAATTATGTTTCGTCTCTGGACTCTTATTTAATTTACAAACAGCGCCTTCTCCAGATTCCTAAACCCTTCTTGATGCCGAATCCAGACCACTGGCATTAGTAGATATGGGAAATAGAGTGACATCCAATTAGAAGACAAGTAAAACTCTTTGGTCAGAATTTCAGTAGGAATTAGGTTGGTATATGTAGTCCTAAAAGAAATATTTTTTTACTCCAAAGATAGGATGAATTTGGTCTGGATGTTCTTTCTCAATCTTTTCAAACTGTTTGAACCTAGGGGATCACTCAGATCATAGCAGAGAAAAACTATTGCTTTTGTAAAACTAAACAAAAATGAAATAGAAAAATGTTTGCAAAAACTTCAGGAAGTAGCCAGAAGTGATGAGTAGAACATAGACTAATTGTTGAAAGAAACAAAACCAGTTGTACTGTTTTACTCTGAGCTCTTATTCTTGGAATAGGTAATTATCCTCTCCAAATCTACAAATAACAGTTCCTTTTCAGCCTTATTTCTGGTGTTGTGGTTAGGACAAAATGAGATTATGTGTACAAAAAATGAATTGCAGAAAGGAGCCATATAACAGAAGTAGGAAGATACTGAACCGATTTCCTCCAATGGGCACAACAAATCTACAACTACATATGGGGTAATTTCCTCTGTAAAATAACTGAAAACTGGATGAACTGAACTTCTATGACAAAGTATAAAAGGGCAACATCAAGACAAGTAGGAGAGGCAGAAACATGATCAAATGGGATTTATTCCAGAAAAGCAAAGATGGTTGAATATTTGCAATTTAATCAACATGATACACCACATTAACAAAATGAATGATAAAAATCACATGATCGCCTAGCCAGCATGGCTCAGTAGTTGAGTGTCAACCTATAAACCAGGAGGTCATGGTTCGACTCCCGGTCAGGGCACATGTCTGGGTTGCGGGCTTGATCCCCAGTGGGGAACATGCCGGAGGCAACCGATCAATGATTCTCTCTCATCATTGATGTTTCTGTCTCTCTCTCCCTCTTCCTTCCTCTCTAAAATCAATAAAAATTCACATGATCATCTAAAAAATTACATGATCATCTAAATAGATGTAGAAAATGCATTTGACAAAATTCAACATCAATTTATGATTTTCAAAAGCTCTCAACAGCGTGAGTATAGTGCCTTAAAATAATAAAAGTCATAATAACAAACCCACAGGTAACATCATACTCAGTGGCAAAAAGCTGAAAGCTTTCCCTCTAAAGTCAGAAACAGGAAAAAGATGCCCACTCTTGCCACTTGTAGTCAACATATATTGGGGGTATTAGTCACAGCAATTAGATTTTAAAAAATGAAATAAAAGACATCCTAATTAGAAATAAAATAGTAAAATTCTCATTAGTGGCAGATAATATAATATTATATATAGAAACCTCTAAAAACTCTACCAGAGAACTATTAGAACTAATAAATGAATTCAGTGAAGTTGCAGGATACAAAATCAATATACAGAAATCTGTGGAATCTCTACATGCTAATAACAAACTATCAGAAAGGGGAATTTAAAAGTTCCCTTTTAAAATTGCATGAAAAAGAATAAGATATCTAAAAATAAATTTAAACAAAGAGGTGAAAGACCTATACACTGAAAATTCTAAGACACTGATAAAAATATTAAAGAAGACACAAATAAATGGAAAGATATTCTTTGCTTATAGATAGAAATAATTAATATTATTAAAATGTTCATACTACACAAAGCAATCTACAGATTCAATACCATTCCTATCAAAATTCCAATGGCATTTTTCTCATAACTAGAACAAATAATTTTAAAATTTGTATGGAACAGCATAAGATCCTTAATATGCAAAGCAATATTGATAAAGAAGAACAAAGCATGAAGGTATCATGCTTCATAATTTCCAACTATACCACAAACCTATAGTAATCAAAATAGTATGCCACTGTCATAAAAATAGACACATAGATCATTAGAACAAAATTCAAAGCCCATAAATAAACTCATACATATATGGACAATTAATATACAACAAAGGAGCCAAGAACATATAGTAGAAAAAGAACAGTCTCTTCAATAAATGGTGCTGGAAAAACTGAACAGCCACATGCAAACGAATGACACTGGACCACTATTTTACACCATACATAAAAATTAACTCAAATGAGTTCAGAAAATAATTCCTCTTTAGAATTATTCTACATGCCAGTGTGGATTGGATTTTTTATATTCAATAGATGATACAAAATACCAAAGAAAGCATTCTGGGAGCTGAATATTACATGGTTTTTAAGATCTTCACCCTCTTTTGTAGATTTTACAATAAAGCATAATTTATAATATAGAAAGATGGGTTCAATCTAGGGTTTGACTCAGAAAGAAGTAGATTCAGAAGAAACCTAATATTGACACAATTCCTACTCATTATCCAGTAAGGCAACCCCCATCTGCACCCCCATAGAATTTTCTGAATTTCTAGGCTTCCAACCTGGAAGAATGCAGGACCCTGATATCTGTCTGGATATAGACCAAAGTCTCCACAGAAACACTGGCTCTGGTAGTGCTGGTCCCCTATGGAGACAGCCCTCCCAAACTGTGCCTCCTGAATCAGGCTGCTTATTTTAATTTCAGAGGAACAGCTAATAGATAGCAACAACTCAAAATGATATTCAATATCTATGAAAATAGACCTCAATGTAATAGGGACACCAGCAGGACGTTAAGATGAATGGATTTTTCTTTTTAAAAATGGTGAAGGGTCAATTAGTAGTATGAATACTTCTACACAGTGCTCTAGTCATAGGCAGGCCTCCAGTTGTTCACTTCTCAGCCTCTATGTGTACCCATATAGGAGTGAATCCTTTTGATAATACTACTTGGAACTGTGAATGGCATTTTTGGTACGACTAATTATGGCTGTCAAAGCTTCTAGAAAATCACAAGAGATCCTTATGCTTGTTACACCTAAAACACAAAGGAACGACACAGATGAAAACAAGCATGTGAAGATATAATTCCTTTTTCATCAAGAATGCAAACCAAATGAAGTAGTTTGACTCAAATTTTGTTCAGGGGACATTCCAACATCTCAGCTGGTTTCCAATTCAATGATTTGGGGAAGGAGGGGAATATTCAGGCTCAATTATAGTTCAAATCAATTCACCTTTTTGGAATAAAATTGATACATTTATGATTTAATACAAAAGCAATATTTGGGTTCAGTTCAAGATTCAGCAGATTAGTATGGTTCATTCCAGTTTAATGCTTCATTCAAGTCTCTATTTTTCAACTGTTCATTTTATCAGTTTTAGCACAAAGGAGAAAAAAATATATATATTAACTATTGCCAAATGAAAAATTAATGGCTTTGAAAGGAGCCAAGAATCTCATTAGGGTGTAAGCTAAGCATAAATTTTCTATTGTCACATTATTTAGAGTACATAAACCTACCTGTGTCCAAAAAATCTCTTAGAATAATCCTCTGACATCCTTTTTATTAAACATTTACTTCATCCTTCTTCTCCCAAAGAAATTTTAAAAATTCTAAATAGTCTTTTCTAGAAAAGTCTAAATTTTAAAGTCCTCATTCTTTTTGTGAGTCAAGATTATATATAGTAATTATATACATACTAGAGGCCCAGTGCATGGAATTCGTTCATGGCGTGGGGCGGGGGGAACCCCTCAGCCTAGCCTGCACCCTCTCCAATCTGGGACTCCTCAGGGGATGTCCAACTGCCAGTTTAGGCCCGATCCCAGCAGTCGGACATCCCTCTTGCAATCCAGATCCGCCTGCCTGATCGCCCCTAACAGCCTCTGCTTGCCAGCCTGATCACCCCCTAATTACTCCCCCCTGGCAGCCTGATTGCTCCTAACTGCCCTCCCCTGCCAGCCTGATCGCCCCTATCTGCCCTCCCCTGCCAGCCTGATCACCCCCTAACTGCCCTCCCCTGCTGGCCTGATCGCCCCTAACTGCCTCTGCCTCGGCCTCTGCAATTGTGGCTTTATCTGGAATGACGTCCGGAAGATGTCTGGTCTAATTAGCATATTACCCTTGTATTAGTATAGATATAAATGCTATATATAGTAATTATATTATACACACTTTATACATATAAAAAGTATACATATTATATTACATACACCATACATACATAAAGGGTAGTAGGAAACAAGGAATTTTAAGTTCATTGAGAGTAAGAGAAAGGCAAGTGAGCCAACAAAAACAAACTGATCCTACAGTTGGGGTATTTAAGATTATTTTCTTGATCAAAACCCACTGCTTAGAATTTATCTTTCTACAAGTACATTTGGTAAGATGATTCATTAACTTATACATGTACAATATGTTTACACAGAATTTTCCCTCTTCCATTCAAGGTGGTCTCCAAGGCACCTTGCAGCTCTATTATTTATGTACTTTCTTATCTAGATATTCATTCTCTCAAAGAATTTCAATTTATTGCACAAGAATTATTTCTCTTGAAGAAACCATGCTATCTTCCAACTGCCACACCCTTTCCCCCAAAAGATTGTTTGTGTGTGTACAGTGACCTTACTCTTTATTAGTCTGCCAGCTTTCCTGGTGCAATTGCAAAGGAAAGATCTCTTCTTCCATGCAGTTTATAATCTTACTGAGTGTATAGAATAAATTCTGCCTTCCCTTTAAAATTCATATGCTGAAACTCTAACTCTCAATGTGACTATTTGAAGACAGGGCCTTTAAGGAAGTAATGAAGGTTAAATGAGGCTGTCAGGGTGGGGCCCTAATTCAAAGGATTGGTGCCCTGATAAGAAAAGGAAAAGACACCAGGGGTACACAACACACACACAGAAAATCAATGTTAGGACAGGGCAAAAAAGCAACCATCTGCAAGCAAGGAGAGAGGCCTCAGGAGAAACCAATCCTGCAGCACCTAGACCTTGGACTGTCAGCCTCCAGAACAGTGGAAAAATAAGTTCCTGTTGTTTAAGCCCCCCAGTCTGTGGTACTTTGTTATGATAGCCCTAGCAGACTAATACATTGAGTAAATATAATCGATATGCAGATATAAGAGGCAAAGAGTAAACATTATATGACTGAACATAATCAAATGAAGATATGTATATTCTTGTTTGTAGATGATTCCTCGATGCTCTCTAGAGAAATTGGTATGGAGATAATGGTTTAGCCCTAGCAGGTTTGGCTCAGTGGAAAGAGCGTTGGCTTCCAGTCAAGGGCACATACCTCGATTGCAGGCTCCTCCCTGGCCCACGCCCTGGTATGGGGCTTGTGCAGGAGGCAACCAATCCATGTGTTTCTCTCACATGACATTTCTCTCTATGTTTCCCTCTCTCTTCCACTCTCTCTAAAAATCAATGGAAATCCTCAGGTGAGGATTTAAAAAAAGAGAGAGAAAGATAATGGTTTAGCCCACTCTCACCCATCTGTGTGAGATGATCAAATTGAGCATTTTTTCAACCCTGTGAACTAAAAACTGACAAGAGGTTTCTTTCCTGGGCATAGTACACAAAGAAAACAAGGAAGGAAGTGGCACAATCTTCTCTCCCAACTCATTTCACATCCTAATTCTGAGGCAGGCTGCCTAATGGGGTCAATGTTTTCTCTAAGAATGGATGTAGCTAGGAATGGTTATGATTTTAGTAATAACTCAACTTGGAAGCCATGAGGGTTTTTTGAAGCCAGAAGGGTCATTATAGGTCTCACAGCAGTATCTGAACAAGCAAGTTATGGCCCTCAGCCACCCACTCCCTATAACAACTAGTCCCCTCACAGCAGGACATCTACAGTCACACCCTCCCAAGGTTGGTTACCTATAGGAGGAACTTAATTTGAATTGACTTATTTCCACCCCTTTCCCCCCACCCCTGCAAAAAACCCACTCAAAGCAGTTTCTATATAACTATGGTTTGGCTGTATTATCTTGCTCAGGGACACACAATTTAACCACCATGAACAATTAAAATCTTGTTTGGGCCCCACCATGCTAACTGTATTCCTCACTACCTCTGTGAGGGTCTTTCTGTATATAAGCATACTCATGCTTACTCTCATAGCTTTTATACATAAGGGTGGTAACCACTATTTAGGAAACCCTTCAGACAGTTCTGGGCATGCATATTCTATAGCACCTAGCACAATATATTGCACAAGGTAATTATTCCAAATATATGTGTGGGTCTAATTAAAAGAACAGAAAAAAACTGCATTTAAAAACTTTCCAGCTTAAAAAAAAAATAAAATGAAAAAAACTTTTCCAACTGTTTTTCTCATTTCTATATGTAAATTATATTAATAGATTTCACTTAAAAGGCTAACTTTTAAATAAAAACTATTTCTCAGGGACTCTTCTAAATGTTTTACAGATATTAACACATTGAAATCACAACATAATATTACAAGGTAGTATTATTATATCCCCTTTTCACAGATAATAAAATTGAGGCACAGGAGATTGAGTAGCTTGCCCAAAAGGTCACAGAGCTTGCAACAGGACTGGGATTTGAGCCTTGACAGTCAAGCTCTAAACCCTACACTTCTAGCTATGCTATGTCCCTGGTTTAGTCACATAGCACACAGGTGTAAATCTACAAGCCAAATGGAAAAGAAGCTAAATACACTAAAGTTTATATCATTTATTTCAGAGGCACAAAGCCTTTGGTCTTTGGTTGCAGACTACCTACTGAAATTCAGCATCCTGCTTATACATGTGCTTCTAATAACAACAGCAAAAGGGAGTTAAAGTGGGGAGCTTGCTGGAGACAGATATCCTGAAGGTAGAAAGAATGAAGTGGTCAGTATGCAATAAGGACGGCAAAGGGGGAGGAGAGGGCACAAGCCCTCAGAACTCTAAAAGCAGAATAGCAGTAAGCTGCATCATGTACTGGTGGACTTTTGGTCAAGTGTTACTGAGTCATTGAGAATGTCGAATATTGGTTTACAAACAGTCTGTGTTTCAGCAGGCAGGGAGAAAGCAATCCAACCAATGTAACTTACTACTTACAGCTATAAGTAATAAGTTAATGTACTTTTTGGAAAATGTCAGTTTCTAGAAATTTACTTTATTTCTTAAAAATGGTGGAAACCAGAGTATTATCCTATATAAGAAAAGGCTAATATGCAAATCAACCGAACAGCAGAACAACCGGTTGCTATGATGCACACTGATCACCAGGGGGCAGATGCTCAACACAGGAGCTGCCCCCAGGTGGTCAGTGTGCTCCCACAGGGGGAGAGCTGCTCAGCCAGAAGTCGGGCTCATGGCTGACGAGCACACTGGCAGTGGCAGGAGCCTCTCCCGCCTCCGCAGCAGTGCTAAGGATGTCCAACTGATGGCTGTCCCTGGGGAGCGGGCCTAAGCCATCAGTCGGACATCCCCCGAGGGCTCCCGGATTGTGAGAGAGCACAGGCTGGGCTGAGGGAGCCCCCACCCGAGTGAACAAATTTAACTTTACTTAAAAAGTGCATAGGCATATGAAAAGTGCCCACTGTGATACTGTGATTTATAGTAAGAAATATATATATATATATTTGAGCTTTGACCCCATTCATGGCACATATCATCTAAGTCCTTGGAATTTCCTAAGTGTGCAGAGCAATAAAGGTTGTCTTTTGTTACGTTATTGAGATGACTTTTGGAAGGCACCTAAGGATGGCAGCTGGTCACCAGAGGAACCAGCCATGTAACTAAAAGGTTAGAACTTTCACTCCCATACTCTCCTCAGCGAAGGGAAAGAGGGTGCTGAAGGTTGAGTTCAATCACCAATGGCCAATGATTTCAGGAACTGGCTCATGCAGTTATGAAGGCTGACAAGCTCCTAACTCCTAGTAGAGTGCCTTTAAAATAGTAGTTACTTAATAAATGTTGGTTTCCTTTTTCTTATTTTAGAACCACTATTGGTAATGAAGATTAAAACTATGAACCTGCTCTTATTTCTTTCACTCTGAGCAAATTTCATAGGATTCATTTCAGAGGTTTTTGACCCTCTTAAGTACTACACCCTTTGATCCTTATTCCTCACTCTCACTCTCATGCCCTCCCTCCTAGCACACCTCTAGTTCCAGGGCTTGTGAACTGGCAGGAAGAATTAGCATTCACAGTAAGATAAAAGGGGACTGAGAATCTGACTCTGGAAACTGAACCTCTCAGCTATCAAGAGGCCTGCCAGTAACAGCTAAATATGGAAGTGAGAACTTTTTAATGTAAGACCCTTGAAAATATACATGCTTTTTTTCACTTCTTCAGTGGCTCCAACCTTTATTTTAAAAAATAATGAAATGTTTGGCAACAAGATATAATGAGCTAAACATTTTATGCACTGCTAGTTTCTAGCTATGTGTTTCATGAAGGCCACTTTCAGCCACAAGCACCAAAAACCCAATTTAAAGTTGCTTAAGCTAAAGGGAAAATATTGGCTCCCAGTTCTAAAAGTCTAGACGTAAGGTGGGCTACAGCAATTGCTTTTCCAGGGTCCTCTTCTCTTTTCCTTGCTCTTCTCTGATATTTGCCCTTCTCTAATCAGCTTTATCTTCACACCTCTGGTCCATATATTTATCTTCCCAAAGATTTCCCAGAAAAGCCAGAAATACAATTGATTAAAACCCCCGAAAAATCTCTCTTCTCATTTCATCAGTCTTGATACCATTGTAATTAGCTAGTTATTAATAATAGGAAAGGAGCAAATGGAAGGCCAGACATTATAGGCATGTTCCCTGCAAAACACTGGGAGAGAGAATCACATGGGGAAGATAGACGCATGCCCAGTAAAGTTTAGATGGCAAAGGGAAGATACTTGTCTGTCAGTCATACCTGGGAACAGAGGTCATTGGCCAGAATGGGCATGGCCACTGCAAGAATGTGAAGATTTGGGATATGTAATCCCCTAAGGAGAGGAATTCCCTCTCTTGGTTTCTCTTAGCAATCTTGGCTCATGGCTCATGCTTGGCTTCTTGGCATTTTCCCATGTGGCCCATGACCATGTGGACCCCCACACACAATTGACTAATGGACTGCAACTAACCTGACAGGGTACTGGATCTGGCTCCAAGATGGAAAGGAAACTCTGGACACTGGCTCTGATTTTAGCTCTACTGAAACTCTAGCTACTCTTCTTCTATGACTGTACTAAGGGAAATGGTACTTTGAAAACCCAGGGGTATAATTCCACAAACATAAAGCTTTCTATTGTTTCACATCCTTCCAGGCAAGTCCCAGAAAATTCCTTTTCTTGAGATATCATAAGGACTCCACCCCCAGCAACAACCAGTGAAGATGAGGCATGATTTTCTCCAATAACAGTCTGACCTGGGTCACATGACAATTCCCTAAACCAATCATATGCAAAAGACATGAGATTACTCTTAGACTTGTTAGGCTGATGGCTAGAGCTGAAAGTTGCCTCACTTACCTGAGTCACAGGGATAAGTATTGAACAGATACATGGAGTTTTATAATAATGAAGGAGGAGGAACCCTTGTAGACATCCAACAAAGAACACTTAACCTTTTGCACTTGGATGTCGAGTGTGACTCGACACGGTTAGCATTAGAATAAAGGAATCGAGAAAAAAGCAAGCGAGTGCAAAGGGTTAAGCCTTTATTCTACACAAACAACATATAATTCCATTCCTTCAAGTGTATTAAGAATTGGATTTATATTAATATGAGGTTTAACAATAGAGAAAAGAAGCTGATGAGCTCTTTAAGCAAAAATAGCAAACACCCAGATGGCTGACATCCTACAGTAATATTCAACTTAGGATATCATACACTTCCTCAATTTTCCATTGTTTAAAACATACCTGGAACTCCTATTTTGGAAATTTCACCTTTTGTTTTTTAAACTTTCTCCCTAGGTGAGCACATCAGTTCCCCTGGGCTTAAATATTATCTTTCTACTGCTGACTTGAAAATTTCTATCTCAACCCCAAAACTCACTTCTGACCTTTAGATGGTATTCCAGTTGCTAACTATGTGGCATCTCCTTTTAGGCATCTCAAACCTAGCACAGCCCAATGAATGCACAATATTTCCCATTGCAAACTTCCCCATCTCAGCAAACAGCCTCACCATTTAGCCATTATTTAAGACTAGAGGCCCAATGCACAAAATTCGTGCAAGGGTAGGCCCTGGCAGCCCTGGCCGCCTTGGCCCTTGTGGCCCCACGGCCCTGCCCCCCCCCCCCCCCCCCCCCCGCCCACTGGCTGTTCCAGATCCAGAAGGTCGTTCTGCAATCTGGTCTAATTAGCATATTACCACTTTATTATATAAGACTAGTGGCCCAGTACACAAAATTCATACATGGGGGAGGGGAGTGTCCCTCAGCCTGGCCTGCACCCTCTCCAATCTGGGACCCCTCAGGGGATGTCCGACTGCCAGTTTAGGCCCGATCCCAGTCAGACATCCCTCTCGCAATCCAGGACCACTGGCTCCTAACCGCTCACCTGCCTGCCTGCCTGATTGCCCCTAACCACTCCGCCTGCTGGCCTGATCACCCCCAACTACACCTTGTGCTCGCCCCCAACTGCCCCCTCTGCCGGCCTGCTCGCCCCCAACTCCCCCCCCCCCCCCCCCGCAGGCCTGATCACCCCCAACTGCCCTCCCCTCTGGCCTAATCACCACTAATCGCCTCTGCCTCAGCTACGCCACCATGGCTTTGTCCAGAAGGACATCCAGAAGGTCTCCTGGTCTAATAAAAGAGCATATTACCCTTTTACTAGTATAGATGGAAACCTAGGACCAATATTCTTTATAGGTTGTGTGTGTGTGTGTGTGTGTGTGTGTGTGTACATGTGTTTGCTAGAAGGGGTAGTTTTACAGAATGTCAGCATTGAAGGGATCTTGGTAATCATCTGTTCTAGTACTTGCCTTTCTCCATTGTTCAGAATAACACTTTTTTTTAATTTAATAAATCTTTATTGTTCAGATTATTACAATTGTTTCTCCTTTTTTCCCCCCATAGCTCCCCTCCACCCGGTTCCCACCCCACCCTCTGCCCTTACCTCCCCGCCACTGTCCTCATCCATAGGTATATGATTTCTGCCCAGTCTCTTCCCGTACCCCCCACACAGACACCCCTTTCCCCCTGAGAATTATCAATCCACTCTCATTCTATGCCCCTGATTCTATTATATTCACCAGTTTATTCTGTTCAAAAGATTTTTAATTCACTTGACTTTTAGATTCACTTGTTGATAGATATGTATTTGTTGTTCATAATTTTTATCTTTACTTTTTTCTTCTTCCTCTTCTTAAAGAATACCTTTCAGCATTTCATATAATACTGGTTTGGTGGTGATGAACTCCTTTAGCTTTTTCTTATCTGTGAAGCTCTTTAGCTGACCTTCAATTCTGAATGATAACTTTGCTGGGTAGAGTAATCTTGGTTGTAGGTTCTTGCTATTCATCACTTTGAATATTTCTTGCCATTCCCGTCTGGCCTGCATAGTTTCTGTTGAGAAATCAGCTGACATTCGTATGGGTACTCCCTTGTAGGTAACTATCTGTTTTTCTCTTGCTGCTTGTAAGATTCTCTCTTTGTCTTTTACCCTTGGCATTTTACTTATGATGTGTCTTGGTGTGGTCCTCTTTGGATTCCTTTTGTTTGGGGTTCTGTGTGCTTCCTGGACTTGTAAGTCTATTTCTTTCACCAGGTGGGGGAAGTTTTCTGTCATTATTTATTCAAATAGGTTTTCAGTATCTTGCTCTCTCTCTCCTTCTAGCACCCCCATAATTCTGATGTTGGTACGCTTGAAGTTGTCCCAGAGGCTCCTTACACTATCTTCAACTTTCTGGATTCTCTTCTCTTCTTGCTTCTCTGGAGGAGTGTCCTTTGCCTCTTTGTATTCCAAATCTTTGACTTGATTCTTGCGATCCTCTAGTCTGCTGTTGGGTCTCTGTATAATATTTTTTATTTCAGTCAGTGTATGTTTAATTTCTAGTTGGTCCTTTTTCATATCCTCGAGGGTCTCGCTAAATTTATTGGCCTTTTCTAGGAAATTCTTGAAAAACCTTATAACCGTGGTTTTGAACTCTATATCCAGTCGTTTGTTCTCCTCCATTTCTTTCGTTTGTAATCTGTTTCCTTGTCTCCTCATTTTCGCTGCTTCCCTGAGTTGGTAGGTATGGTTCAATGGGTCAGCCTCCCAGTTACCTGAGGTGGACACTCTTGGTGCACCCCTTTGTCGACTGTGTGTACAGCCTTGTTGTAGTTAAGTCTTGAATGTTGTTGGTGTCACTGGGAGGAATTGACCTCCAGGCCAATTGGCTGTGAGGACCCGCTGTGTCTATAACAGAAGAATTGCTGTGGTGGAGACACGTTTATGGGACTTGTTCCAGTGGGGCTTTGGTGCTCACTGAGTCTGCCTCTTGAATGTGTCCCTTATGAGAGTAGTTGAAATCTGGTGTCATCTCACACAGACCACTATATACACTAGTTTATGGATCTCCAATGGGGTGCAGGTCAGCTACTGTCTGAGGCCACCCAGCAGGAGCAACAGCAAGAACTCCAGTTTTCTCCTCTTTGCTTGGGATTTGGAGGTGTTGGAGCTGTCTGACTGGAGCTGCAGTTAATTTGGTTAAGCTTCGACAGGGCAGGCCATTTATATGCAAAAGCTGCTGAGCAGAGCTTGGGTGTGTTTGTAGATTGTGCGGGGCGGGGTCTCAGGGCATCACTAGGCTAGGGCATGGCAAACAGCAATGGCTGCTAGTCAGCCTTCTCTGCCTTTCCGCATTTCCAAATCCCCACGTCCCGCGCTCCAGCACAGTAAACAATGATTGCTGGGCGCGCCTCACTTTCCGACCCGATGGCCAACTGTCCAGCTTCTCCCCGTAGGCATCTGGGTCCCCCGCGTCTCCCCAGAAACTGGATTTCAGAGTAATCGGGAGCTTGTTTCCCTTCGGGTTGAAAAAAAGCAGCGCACCCAGTCGCCCGCCACCAGCCCGATTCACGTGCCTCCGTACCTCAGCTTTTCAGCGCTTGTGCTTTTTTCTCTTTCCTTCTAGTTGTAGAACTTCCACTCAGGTAGCTTTCCTGTGGTTCTGGGTGATAGACTTTTTGTCTTTTAGTTATAGTTTTGAAATTGTTGTGCAAAGCGGCAGTTTAGGAGTTTACCTTTTCCACCATCTTGGTTTCTCCCAGAATAACACTCTTGAAGGAGAAATGATTTGTCCACAGGTTAGATGGTCAGTTATAAGCAGAACAGTGACTAAAACCTAAGTTTTAGAACCTGGCCCCAAATCTAAAAAACTTCTTTTCATTAATTGGACTCTTAAGGAGATTCCATAGTCCATACCAGTTGCCAGCCTTTTATTCTATGGGCTTGTCTAGTTATTTCAAGGCAAACTTTTCTATCCCTACTTTACTTTTAACTGTGTAGCCTATAGGAACATTCCCAAAATTTTAGAAAAACTTAAACTTTACCTAAAGGAAAGAAACACATATAAGAGCATTGTGTTCCCTCTAAATCTCAAACATCCTTGAAATGTTGCTCCATCTATTCCATCACTTTAATTCACAGGCACAGACCCTGCAGATCTTTTAGCCATTAGAGATCAGTTCTGCAATTCTGAATGCAGGCTGCTAGGAGCTCTAGTGGCACATTACAGTTAGTTTATATCAGAGGAATGACGGCTCAGTAATTTAATGTATTTCCATTGAATTTAACAGGATTCATTTTTGGTTGCTATAAAGAAAAGCTAGCATTAACTTAAATGGACTCTTAGATAAAATTGTCCAAGATTGGACTTAGCCTGTGCTTGTTGTGGGCTCCTAAATCACAAAGAACTGATCAGTGTAGAGCCAACCTTATCTATTAAGTCAAGAGGAGCCTCGTAGCTGAAGAATCAGCACTGAAGACTGAATGATAAAGAGGGGAGCCCTTTGAGCTGTCAGATATGCTGACTCTGTAAGTCACAGATGCTAGGTCAACACTGTCCAATTGAAATATAGTGCGAGCTATAGATTCAATTCACATATGTAACGTCAAATTTCCTAGTAGCTACATTAAAAAAAAGAAACAATGGAATTAATTTTAAAAATATATTTTATTTAACCTAATAGATCCAAAATATTATCATTTCGGTGTGTAATCAATAAAAAATTAGTAATGAGTTATATTATATCTTTTTAAAAAACATATTTTTATTGATTTCAAAGAGGAAGGAAGAGGGATAGAGAGATAGAAACATCAATGATGAGAGAGAATCTTGATTGCCTCCCGCATGCCCCATATGGGGGATCGAGCCTGCAAACCAGGCATGTGCCCTGACTGGGAATCGAACCGTGATCTCTTGGTTCATAGGTCGACACTCAATCACTGAGCCATGCTGGCCAGGTGATCTTTTTTTTGTACTAAGTTTTCAAAATCCAGTGTGTATTTCAAACTTATAGCATATCTCAGTGTAGACCAGCTACATTTCTTGGGCTCAGTAGCCACATGTAGCTAGTGGCTAATATACTGAGAGCACAGTGTCATACAATTGTTCCTCCAAACCCCAGAGATTCCTAAAGCAAAGTGGCCACCTCTTTCTTTGTTAAAGGAAAATCCTACACTCTCCACTAGACAGACTGAACTCTGGACCCTGAAGGATCTTCCTGGTTCCTCTTTCTAGTTAAAGGGATATCAGAGCAGGGCTGTATCTTTGGTTCTGCTTTTGTGCTCCTGAACTTCTGTTATTCTGCATTGTGAGCATAAGAGGGACATTCTGCTTCTGTGGGACTTCCTGGCCTTGGCTCACAGGTAAAGCTCTCTGGATCCTGCCACCACTACAAGGCTCTCTCCCTCGTCCTAACTCTGTCAGGCCCTAGGCCCAGGGTAAAAATGGCATGTCCTGCAACTATCAACAGGCAGAGTCTCACTCTCAGTGAGTGCACAAACCCAAGACTTGCTTCTCCACCTATGCTGACCTGTCTTTCTCTACTGACCAGCTGTCTGGCTTACTATTAAGAACTAACATTTATTGTATGTTACTAGAGGCCCGGTGCACAAAATTCGTGCATGGAGGGGGGCGTGTCCCTCAGCCAAGCCTGCACCCTCTCCAATCTGGGACCCCTCGAGGGATGTCCGACTGCCTGTTTAGGCCTGATCCCGGATCGGGCCTAAACGGGCAGTCAGACAACCCTCTCACAATCCAGGACTGCTGGCTCCCAACTGATCACCTGCCTGCCTTCCTGATTGCCCCTAACCGCTTCTGCCTGCCAGCCTGATCACCCCCTAACCACTCTGCTGCCAGCCTGATTGATGCCGAACTGCTCCCCAGCCAGCCTGTTTGCCCCCAACTTCCCTCCTCTGCCGGCCTGGTCACCCCTACCTGCCCTCCCCTGCAGAGTTGATCGCCTCCAACTGCCCTTCCTTGCAGGCCTGGTGCCTCCCAACTGCCCTCCCCTGCTGGCCATCTTGTGGTGACCATCTTGTGTCCACATGGGGGCAGGATCTTTGACCACATGGGGGCAGCTATATTGTGTGTTGCAGTGACGGTCAATCTGCATATTACTCTTTTATTAGATAGGATAGAGGCCTGGTGCATGGGTGTGGGCTGATTGGTTTGCCCTGAAGTGTGGGGGTTCCCTTGGGGCATGGGCGGCCTGAGCGAGGGGCCTGTGGTGGTTTGCAGGCCGGCCACGCCCCCTGGTAACCCAAGAGGAGGCCCTGGTATCTGGAATTTATTTACCTTCTACAATTGAAACTTTGTAGCCTGGAGCAAAGCCAAGCCTGCTGCTCGCTCCACAGCCAACAGCAATTTCTGTTGGAGTTAATTCACCTTCTATAATTGAAACTTTGTAGCCTTGAGTGGAGGCTTAGGCCAGCAACAGGAGGCTCGGAAAGCTTGGCTTCTTTTGTTACCGCGGAAACCCTCCTGCTCTCAGTGGCTGTAGCCATCTTGGTTGGGTTATTTGCATCTTTACTCCTGATTGGCTTGTGGGCGTGGCTTGGCTGGTGGGCGTGGCTTAGGCGTAGCGAAGGTGCCGTCAATTTGAATATTATTCTATTATTAGGTAGGATATCTGGAAGATTTAAGTTGCTAAGTTTCACAGTATGACTTCATGTGTGCTATTATTAACTTTATTTGCTAGATAAGCAAACCAAGAACTCCTTAGGCACATTGAGTGACTTGGCCAAGGTCACACAGTCCAGGGTAGAGCTGGTATTCAAACCCAGCCTCAAAGCCTATACTCACAAGCACTATATTCGGCCCTGATCTGCTTTCTCGCTTCTGGAATCTCCTGTTGGCTTCATGATCCACATCTTGTCCTCATCTCCTGGCCTGACAGCCTCCCATTGAGATAAGCTCCAAATCTCTCCTGATCTAGCTCTCCTAGACTAGCCCCTTGTCTCCACCTTAATCAGCATCTGCAGGACTCAGCTTTCTCACTGTCTCTATACACCAGATTAAAGACCCTTGGCCATCTACCTACACATCAGAAAATAGGAAAGTAGTGCTCAGAGTAGTACTCATTTAATAACTGTTTACCAAGACTTGAGGGCCAAGATGCTGGAGACTGGAGCTATAGCATGAAACTAAAATGACATGCTCCCTGCTTTCAGGTAGCTTATATTTTAGTGAGGGGACAAAGACAGTAAGTAAATAAGCCCCAAAACTAAAGACACTTTTACATAATGATAAGTACCGTGAAAAATAAAACAACATGTTATGGCAGATCCAGTTGACTCTTCCATGAGGAGACAGAACCATTACACATCAGCCAAGATATCAGGTGTTCCCCCATCAGAGCCCCTGGAAGGGCTGAGGACATCTTTGGCTTACAAGATCTGAATGTTATCCAAGTCCACCTCCTACCCCAGCCAGCACAGCTGGGGCTGTTAGCCAACGTTGTCCAACACCCAGAGCTTTGTACCAGAAGCTGCCCACAGTCAGTTGCAATTGCCTTAGTCAATTTATTTCAGATTTCTGCTTGGCACAGAAAGCAGAGCTGAAAAGAACATCGTCTGAGAGTCAGGCAGACTTGGCTCTGATGCTTACAAGGCCATGTGACCTTGGGCAAAGGCTACAAAATAGGTGTGTAACATCCAGCTTTCAGAGACTGAAGCAAGAATTTTTGCTATGCCTGCTTTGATGTAGAAAATCACTGTTTTGTTGTCTCATTTGGTCAACGAGTAATAAGTACAGTTGTCACTGTCTGTTGTGCATCCTGAACCTCCATCCTAACTATGGTGGACATTTACTTTCTATTTTATTTACTTTTGTGTAGTTGATATTTTTAATGATTACTTTTATCCTTTTCCAGAGACAAAATTATATTACACATGAATATCCTTTTTAAAGCATTTATTCTAACATGCCCTTCTGGGAGCACTGAGATTTACTGCTCTAGTTTTACAACTGGAAATCAAAAAGCTTTGTTATTAATTAGGCACATGTGCTTACCAATTAAAAATCATTGAATGTTCAGGAAGAATTCTGAGACTGGCAGTTACACACAAGCGAATTCTCAGAGAATGAGAAGATGCCTTTTTCAGGTGAGTGATGGCATGAGAAGGCTTTTTGTGCTTAGAAAGTGTGGTGATCATATGAACTATCTATCACCTATCTATCACCTCTGCCTGAGCCCTGCCCCAGAGTTGGGAGTTGGTAATGGGGTGTGGCTCACAGAGTGTCAATCACTTGGTAATAAAGAAAGCTGAAGAAAATCATGGTCTGTTTGTTTAAATGTTCATGACCTCTGAACAGCTGTATCAAAACAGCTATATGAGAATAGTTCGATAAAAATGTCCAGTACCCTTCCATACAGTGCATGTAGAGCTCGGCACACATGCTTGAGCACATAGTAGGTGCACATAAATAGTGGATAGCACTATCATTTTCTTTAACTGCTACCATTCTTTTTTTTTTTTAACTTTATTGTTGAAAGTATGACAATATGTTGAAAATATGTCCCCTTTTTTACCCCCGATTGACCCCTTCTAGCCCACTCCACCCCCACCCCAGGCCTTCACCATCCTATTGTCTGAGTCCCTTGGTTATGCATATATGCATACAAGTTCTTTGGTTGAACTGCTACCATTCTCGATTCCTCATATTGGCAACAAATTCAGCAGACATTTATTAAGCACCTACTATGTTCCTGGTACTAGCCCCACAACTGCAGAAGCAGAGAGGAGCAGAACTATGTCTCCAGCAGCCAGCTTTCCTCATTTCCCTGGAGCCTTCTCACCAGCTGACCCAGCAGTAACAGAAACTCTGCCAAGGCTGGCATAAGGGATGCAAGAACTGGCCTGGAATGTTTTGTTTGAGCTCCAACTCATTTATTATTGTGTTTTTATTCATGCTCACAGCTGCTGCATTATTTTTAGAAGCTGAAAAATACCAGTAAGTAAGGAGAAAGTAAAGGTGCTTTTCCCTACTACATTTTTCAATATTTAAAGAACAACCAAATTCTAAAATTCTGGGGGACATTTAGAGAAAATGGTTAAAACTAAAAAGAAGCTCTGTGTTTCTGGTCAATTTTGGAAATCGTTTTGAAAAATGCAATGCATAGACCTGGAGGGGAATTAAAAGCTAAAACATCATGAGTATCTGATACCCTCCAAATTTCCTGTCGAGCCAGAGTACTTGGTTCTCAGAACTGATGGAATGTTATGTTTATGACACTGATCCAGGTCAGTTCATGTATTTATTAAAGATGATGCATGCTTTTCATTATACATGGAGACCTGATTTGTAAGAGAGAAAAGCAAACCTGCCTCTAGACTACATAAAATCCTCTCTAAATCCAGACTTTGAATATGCCTTAAAATGTGGAAAATTCAGAGTATCCTTGTAACTTGAGACCAGGGAAAATTATGAAATCACAATCTGTATTTGAACTTTGACCTCTAATCACTTACAGTATTTTTTAGAATTGTTGGGACTAGGTAAACGTTTTGGTAGAGTATTAGCACATAGAGCAAGGATGGATAGCTCAAGGAAAACTACAGAGTCCAAATTTCAAAGAACGTGGGGGTAGTGATTAACCGTGGAGAATAAGAGCACAGTTAGAGTTTGGAGGAGGAGGATGGAGGAATCTAGGTTTTCAGGGGCATGAGATTCATATAACTGAGGGTGGGGGACTCCTCTTTAAAAGAAAAAGAATTAAAATTACAAATAAAATTGGGTCCTGGGCTTTGCAAAGGGCCCATGTAAGGAAGGGGCCCTGAAGCTTATGTTTCCTTAGCTCTACAGGAAACTCTGCCACAAACTAAAGGCGGAGAGAAAAACATTCACAGATCAGAATTCAAGAGATATAAATTCTGATCTCATCTCTCCCATCTGCGCTTTGTAACTATGAGCGAGTTACTCATTCTCACTACACTTCCATTTTCTATCTGGCGAATGATGCTTGGTGATATATGGAGCAATGAAAAAGAGAAAGGCCTTAAAGTTATCATGAAAACGACTTGATCAATAAAGATAATTGGGTCTCCACATACTTTTTCCTCTATAATTTTTATTGGCATTATTATATCTCTACATTTAATTATTTATTTACTCGGCCAACAACTGCTAAGTGCTGGGGATAGTGAAGTGAACATGTGTGGCTTCATTTCATCTGTGAGGAAGAGATGATCAATGAATTAGAAACAACCACTGGAAAATGCAGTTATTTCACTGGTAGCAGTGTCATAAAGAAAATAAAACAGGAAATTGATAAGAAGGTATTTATTAGTTAAACTTTTATAATATCCTCATTGTAAGACATGCAAAGGTGAATGAAAAAATCGTAAACCCTCAGGGAGCCAATATAGTAGAATAAATAAGACAAACTCTACAATGCAGGAAGGCAGGAAGTGTCAAATATTTTAAGAGAGATAGAAGAAAAGGGGTTGGTTATTCAAAGAAAGAAGCAAGAATAAGAAAGTTCACCTGAAGGAGCTGACATCTGAGCGGGGATTCAAAGGATGAACAGGTTTTATGCAATTATATGAGTGGGAGGATTAGCATATCCCAAGTGAATATCTGATATGCTAAAGTTTAAATATTCAAATTTGAGGAGAGAGCATCACTGTTCAAAATTAATGTCTTTAAGTGCCCAGTCAGAATATTTTAATATTTTGGGATTTTTAGAATGTCATCTATATATTTCACATAGCTACAGTACTGTCATGAGAAAACTTACTACAGTGCATTTTATTTGAGATACAAGAGCTGTATAAATATACATCAGCATTATTTTTCATTAAATGTGACTTAGTTACAGCAGCTCACTAATTAAGTTGCAGTTTATCAGCACGCTGAAGTTAATGTCAAAACTCATTTGCATTGCTGAATAGCTTTAATGTTATTTATTGTTGAAAGCATCTTGAAGGTTTGAGCTGCAAGGATATTTGCCTGTGAGACAAAATAATTTAAAGATAAGGTTGATGTGATATTTTAAATTGTATTAAAATATATTGCAAAGAAATAAAATTATCTTTCTCCTCATGATAGAAGGTCCTTTTCATGACCCTCTATCCATAATTTTAATAGATCCTTTTTTTTCCTATTGACTATTCTTTGAAATTAAAGATATAAATCTAATAAGAGCTCGATCTTCCAAGAGGGGTGTTTCTAATTCTGGAGCATCTCCTCTACTTCATATAGAGTATAGAAAAAGGAATCCATAAATCTAGTATTTTGGAGGTTTGGTCCTTTTTATTGTTGATATTGCTTTTTTAATGTTGCTGTTGTGATTTATTTTATTTATGTATTTTTATGACTTAAGAACACAGACAAAAACATTATCATATATTCATCTCCAAATTATGACTGCCACTCTAATCTATATTTCAATTTCAGGAGGAGATCCTGGTTAAAAAAAAATAAAGAAGGAAAGAAAAGAAGTAAGGGAGGAAAAGAGGGAGGGAAGAAGGAAGAAAGATTTGGCAGCCAATAAACCTCCTCTGGGAACAGGTGGCAAATTTCAAGTTTATGTTCAGAGAGAACAAGCTTCCTTCTGTTACGTTATTTCCAAATCTGGTCCTTCCTGGTTATTTCATTGTGTTATTGTTGTGGTGCTGGTCATGGTTGTGGTGATGGTTCAAGCCATATTCAGCTCCTGTCATCATGGGCACAATCTTAATGAGGCATTCCTGACCTTGGCAATACCAACCAGTGGGAAAGAGTATTTAACCAGTACCAGGTAACATGAGATTAGGAAACAACCAGAGCTGACCCCAGCAGTACAACAATAATATCCAGAGACCCATGGTTCGTGGAGCTCTTGGGAGGGTGAGACCTCAGGATCTTTCTACTGTTGTCAAGAGACAATATTGTAAGCCTATCACCACCCAAGGAAATCCTGTATCATGGGCACCCAGTGACTGTACTGGAGAGTTCTTGGTCCTACAGTGAGGTCAGGGAGATATCACTGCATCAATATAGGGGGAAAGACTGGAGCTGTTGGCAAGAAATTTAGAAACTGCCTCAGATACATTCCCTTTGTTCTTCAATTGAGGGGATGAAGTTACTTTAAGTCAGTTCTCTTCATTAAACAGAGTTTACAGGTTTGCCCATAAGATACCTTCTTCTCCTACATGAAAATTCTAACCAGCTTAATTGTTTTTCTAGATTAATCAACAAAGACAGAATACTACCCCAAGAAAGAAAATAGCAAAGATGTCTTTGTTCTCAAATGAAAAAAAGGTAGTGAGGTTAGAGTTCCACTTTAATCATCATTTCTTGCATTCACAGAGAATCATTTGCATGTAAATTTCTAGGAGGATGGAACACAAGATTCCATGTGTGATCAAGAAAAATCCAACATTGACTTATCCTTCTATTAGTGCAAGTCCCAGTCATGATAATGGCCTCACTCCCTAGTCCCCAACCCAATGAGCCCCAGTGCATACAGCTTGCCCTGCTCTCCTTTCTGAGTGCTAACTCTGACTCTGATACTCCTCTTCAGCCTGCTCTTTTTCTAGTCACCTTCCTTCCCCAAACTTTAGCCCTAGACTCAAGGCCTGGATCTCCAGGATAACTAGCCCAGAATCCCTACATATCATCTCTGCCCATTTCTTGGGACTCTCAATACTTCATCTTGAGCTTTTTGTTGACAATTGTTTGATAGGCCTCTGAGTCCATTGCAGTCTCCAATAGGTGTAATTTAAAATTCTAGTCCATCCACTTCTGTTGAATCCCAAGACAAAGTACCTGTCAATAAACTCTAATCTTGCCCTCATCTTTTTCATGAAAAGAGAGTGTCATGAGCATCCTCGGCAACTTATGGCTCTTGTGCATAAACAATCCAAATGAGCAGTAAAAGCACTATTAAATTAATAGTAAGGAAGGGAATGTCTCTATTCTCTACCCTGCATCTGACTGATGAGATCATCCCCAAGATATTTTTTAGTATTTTTTAAAAGAATCTGAAGCAAGTTAATAAATGTTAGTTGCTGTCATGTCCATTGATCACATAAGGCAAACTGACTATCCTATATAATAAAAGCCTAATATGCTAGGTGTCCGGTCGACTGGTCGGCCATTCAACCAATCAAAGCATAATATGCTAATGATATGCTAAGGCCACTCAACCGCTCACTATTATGTGCACTAACCACCAGGGGGCAGAGCTCTGACTGGTAGGTTAGCTTGCTGTTGGGGTCCAGCTTATCAGGGCTGAGTGAGACAGGCCGAACATGCCCTGGAGCCCTTCCATGGTCCCTCCCTGGCTGGCCAACCTCCTGCATCTTTTTCCGGCCCCGATCGTGCATCAGTGGGGTCCCTCAGCCTGGCCTGTACCCTCTCACAATTCAGGACCCCACAGGGGATGTTGGAGAGCCAGTTTCAGCCCGATACTGCAGGCCAGGCCAAGGGACCCCACTGGTGCACGAATTCGTGCACCGGGCCTCTGGTAATCTAATGAAGCTTTACCCAACAGCAATAATCACTACATAAGCAGAGCCCTTGAGTAGGAGATAGGTGAAAAGGCACCATCATAACTTGTTCCTCCAGGAATTGAGTTCTGCTGACTTCTGATCTAAGTAGGTGTGATTAGATTTTAATATAGACAAGTCTCTAAGCTAAGAATCTAAGAGACTGTTAATAGAAACTCTTTCTAAAACACCTGCTATATAAGATCACTATGGGACTCCAAATAACTATTCATAAACTAAAACAATATTTCTCTAGGAATTGTCCCTCAATCTAATCCAAAAAAATGTTTTTTGTTTTATTAGCTTTGCCAACTGCAGCAGCTAAAACTAGAAATAAAATTACATCCTGGACGCTCTCTTCCAAAATCAGTATTAAATGAGAATAAAACACTAGACTTAATGTAAGAAGTTCTGGGTACCAGTCATAATCCCATCTTTTATAGGCTTTATGGCCTTGGGCAATTCACTTCTCTTGATCTCCTTTCCCTTATTCATTGAATAGGAAAGCTCTTCACTAATAAATGCCTTTCCTAAATTATGTATTGCCATGAGGATCAAATGAAATGATGGCTGTAAAAGGGATTGCAGACTAGAAAAGTCATGGAGGGCTGCGCAGGGATGTCAGAGCTGAGGCTGAAAGAATAAACAGGAGAGATGTGGTAAGAATCATTTCAAAGGGAGGGAACATGGACCCAAGAGAAACAACAGAGTTTCCAGAGAGCTTTTTGTTTTGTTTTAATCTTTATTGTTGAAAGTATTACATGTCTCCTTTTTCCCCCATTGACCTCTTCTAGCCCGCCACGGCTCCCCTGCCCCAGGCCTTCACCACCCCATTGTCAGTGTCCATGGGTTATGAATATATTCATACAAGTTCTTTAGTTGATCTCTTTCTGAGAACTTTAGTTACTTCAGTATGTTGCAAGGCCCAAAATGTTAGGGAAGATAGGCCTGAAAAGGGGCTGGATCCAGAAGGACCCTGTATGCCAGGCTAAAGAGCTTACATTTTTGTCTGAGAAGAGTTGTGCTAAAGTTTGACCTCTTATAGTTTCCCTCTCTGAAAAAATCAGCAAGAGCAGAAGCTCCCTAACAGCACAAGGTCACATATTTTTTTCGTTATAGAGTAAGTTTAACATAGGATGGAGAATAGAAAAGGGATCAGCAGTGTACTGCTTCTTTCAGAGAATTTTGCTACCAAATCAAAAATGTTCTGTAAGTAACAAACTTCATATCCATTAAGCCATGAAAATAAATGTATTATATGAAAATGTATTAGATGATCAGATAATTCTGATTCCTGCAACCATCAATGGTCAAGGACTTCAGAAAAAACTTCGGCTCTCTTTTCCAAGGCCTGTTAATTCAATATTTAGGCTCAAGGATCTTCTTCTAAAATCAAAGAACAATGATGCACAGGCTTTTAATTCAAAAGTGATACCTCCTCTGAGATTTAAAATGTTTTTGTGGAATACCCTCCCCATAGCAAACACTGAGGTAGGTGAAAGGGTTAATCAAGAAACAGGGCTATCTTAGCAGGGGATAACAAAAGAAAGCCCGTTCTGCAACCTAAGCCTTGCACAAATATGCTCCCCTTGAGTGGTTATTTTACAGAAATTCCTGAAGAACGTAATTCTTGCACAGTCCCCAGGAGGAAGGACGTCTGGCGCCAGCAGAAGGACAAAGGGCAAGGCTGTAAAACTACGGTCCTGATACGTGTGTCAAGCCGAAGCCCCCTCTGAAGCTCTCCCTGAGCACAGAAAAAGCCTGCCCTCTCCCCATTTGCCACTGGTTTCTTTGTTGAAATCAGTCCACCTGCACCCAGATGCCATGAACAAATATCATCTTGATTACACTGAGCCTTGAGTCCGTTCTGTGTGACCCCGGCCCAACTCCAAACCTTTCAGTAGGGACTTGCACATATACTGTCCCTTTTAATTCTCCTGGAGACATGGTTTCTTTTTTTAATTTAATGTCATAAAAATCAATGATATTCTGAGAAATTCATAATACTGTTTGACAGAATTAGCATAGCCTTAGAGGGTCCCCCCTCCAAAAAAAAAAAAATAGAGTGATCAGTTTAGAGATAGAGAGAGGCCCTGCTCATTGACTCTAGCATTGCATACCTCACTACTCCTAACCTTTGAACTTCTGTTTTGTGAATTCATTCTCAAATCCTCATCCATGCTGACATTGCTGTTTTCTTTCCTTTTTTTTCATTAAATTCCAGTAGAAACGGTTAATCAACCCATTCAATATATTAAAGTATCTCTCTTATTTTTAACTGTATAAGAAGCCAATAGCAAAACACATCCTCTCAGAGTTCTAAGTTGCACTTATTTTCACAAAATTCTGGTGCCTAATAATGCCAAAGGAAAATAAATAGTCCACAAGTACACTGAAATAGATCATGGTTGACAGATGAATCAACCATAACTAAAATCCTAAGGTGCAAACTGAAAGTAATAAATGACTCTCTTTTACCTTCTCTTCTCACCAACTTGAGATTATGTAGAGTCACAAATCCTCTCCGAGAATATATAGACCTAAAAGCTTTTTTCTCTCCCATAATATTATGAGTATATTTTCCCTAACTAAGACATCTCCAATTAAGGAGATACAAAATACCAAATAAAAGGTAACATTAAAATTATTAGCCAAGTTTTCAGTAGTCGGCTAAAATTTCTGAGATGCTACAAGAAGTTTCCAAAATTGCTGACTTCATTTTTTTTCTTTCTTAAAAAAAAAAAAATGTTTTTATTGATTTCAGAGAGAAGAAGGGAGAGGGAGAGATAGAAACATTAATGATGAGAATCATCAATCGGCTGCCTCCTCTATGCTCCCTAGTGGGGATTGAGGCCAAAACTCGGGCATGTGCCCTGACTGGCAATTGAACCGTGACCTCTTGGTTTATGGGTCAACACTCAACCACTGAGCCACACTGGCTGGGCCAAAATTGCTGATTTCTGACCCTGAAAATATTTCTGTGACAGTAACTTCTGGGAAGAGTAGGTATTGTTTATCATTTCACACTTAATGACCCTTCATAACTTTGTTAGAATAGGCAGTTAGTTAAGTATTAATGAGAAAGGAACAGAATAGTCACCTCTGGGAGTAAACAGACATTGTTCCACCAAACGGAGCAAAACATCCTGCCTAGTTGACTAAATTAACTTTGACTAAAACAATACAAAAGGGTAGGCAAAGAACTGCTTATAGAAATGAGGAGTGCTCAAGAGAAGGCAATTCTGAAAGTAATCGAAGCTTCATGAAGAGAATTTAACAAGGATAAAACACTCTAGATATATATCAAGCTGTTACCAGAGGAAATACAGTAGGTTCTTCAGCAGTGCCACAGGAAAAGAATTTCAGGGACACTCACATACTAGTAGGAGGAGTTTTAAGCGATAGTGGCAAGGATTAATAGAGTGCAAAGTGGTAGTACACTCTGGGAGAGGCAGAGAGTGGACAGGCTAGAGGGCAGCAGCTGCATGGAGTCAGGAAAAGAAGCTACAGAGGCAAAATGAGAGTCCTCTGCACACTGCTTCCCTGGTTGAAAGTCTCGTGGGGACCCTTAGTGTTTAGGAGAAAAAAAGGCAAAAATTACAAGCCAGAGAGAAAGAAGGGCACGGGCATGTTCCAAGGAGGGTGCGCACTGGATTCTTTGTTTAGCTTCCATATACAGTTAAACCTCGTTTCTCCATCGTCTCCCATCTCAAACAGCTCAGTTCTCAATCAAGTTGTTCACAGAAAAAATGTCTGTTTAAACCAAACTTGGGTTTTTGAACTGCCGGCCCTTTTAAGCTGATAGGCATGACAAAAAGTGTCCCTCAGGCAATAAAAAAGAGAATGCTTTAGTTGGGAGGGAAATCAACTAATTAGCACAATTTTAAAACATAAAGAGGCCATCAAGAGTGCTAATGTTACTAAGGTGTGAAAGAAGCAATGATCTCAGACAATGGAAGAGGCAGAAAAACTGTTATTGACTTGGATAAACAAAAAGCAATGAACCAGTGACAGCCATTTTGGAGGCAGAGATATGCCAACCAGCAGATGCTGCATACTGACCTGAAAGACATCCCTGGACAGAATGCTAAAGTGATTCCTTTAAGGCTAGTTGGGGTGATTCTATAAATTTAAGAAAATAAGTATTTATTTATTTATTTATTAGACATGTACCATATACAGAAAAGGTTAAAACAGGGAATCACTTGGGGGTCTGGAAAAAAAAAAAAAAAAAACTCCCCGAGAGGTTACCTGAGCAAGGAATGAACATTATTCGAGCTTGTTCAAATAAAGGGGACCTCACAGGTCATGGCACTAGAAAGAAAGAAGCCATCAAAAATCAAAACATTCTCTGGGTCTTTTCCTTTTCTTTTTTTTTTTTAATGTTTTTATTGAAGAGAGAGAGGGAGAGAGAGAGAAAAAACATCGGTAGCTTCCTGCACACCTCCCACCAGGGATCAAGCCTGCAATCCCAGCATGTACCTGGACTGGAATGGGACAGGTGACCTCTCAGTGCATGGGACAACACTCAACCAACTGAGCCACTCTGGCCAGGGATCTTGGTCTGTTTCTTTATCTCCAATCTCTTTCTCTTCGTAATGTTAACGAAAAAAAAAGAAAAAAAAACAACATTGAAACCTGTAAAGAATTTTAGTGAGTTTATTTGAGCCAAACTGTCGACATATGCCTGGAAGCAGAACCTCAATGAATTGAGATAATGCTCCGAAGAATGGTGGGTTACATCTGTATTTATACATCGCCATCAAAGGAGGGACATAGGTGGGCTACATGAAATTCATTGGATAAAGTCAAATGGTGGGAAACCCCTGGGATTGGATAAAAAGTAAAATGATGGACACATACTTAGGTGGGTGCAGGAACAATTAACATGATAATGAAGGAATTTGAGGCATCTGTCCTGGCGCCTACCACATTTGGTTGTGCCCCAGGGGCTCCAGCAAAAGAAGGAAGTTACAAGTTACCCAGACATCTCACAGATATGTTATCTTAGAGGCAAAAAGGCAAATGGGCTCAGGAAAGATCTAAGTTGATCGTTGTCAGGGAAAATATCGGCCTAGGACATGACTGCCCACTATAACCTGTTTGTAGTTAAATATTTAATTTTCAGACCATCTTTTGTGGTTATTTTAGGTCTCTGAGTTTTCAAGACTGCCACACAGGCCTCCCCTGAGCTTGTCAGGTTAGCAGGTGGCTTCTTTCGTTCACACCACCAATCTCCAAACTCCCCCACCCAACACTGGCTCCCATCTGTTCCTCTTGGTCTGCTATATTCTATTGCCTGCAGGTAGGCTCCCTTATTCATAGTTTCTTGACTGTCCCCACCTTTAGCCTGTAGGTGTAGTCTGGACTTTAAAGGCACAGGCTCCAATCTCAACTCTACATAACCTCAAGATCGAGCATCTACCACAAGCTAAGTCTTTTGATTCAAATTCTTGAGAGAAAAAATCTTCAGGGTGATTTCCAGATGATGGATTAACCCCAATGGTGAAAGTTGAAACAGAGGGTCGGAGACCATGGGATACCAGGACACAGAGAGAGAGAGCTTGCCGGGGTGAGAGTGCCTTTTAAGGGGAGGAAAGGAGGGGATGGGGCTTAGGGCACTCAGCACACGCTGATTGGTGGTTTCATGTAAGGCACATGATTAGGCACCTAGGGATTTAGGAATTGGGGGCTTAGGGTATATGGCAGGTGCTGATTGGTGGTTCAATGTACAGTCCATATAAGGTGTTCAGGAATGTCCAGCTACAGGTGGAGTTTACATCATACTCCGTCCATCAGTTGGGGGAAGGGAGGATCTATCAAATGGGACAAGTGGCACCACAATCCAAACTGCTTGTCCAGGGGCCAAGGTCACAGGGACATTTGGTGTCATTCCAGAGAAAATGAAGTGGCAAGACGGCCCTTCAGTGTTGTTTCCGAGGCATCTCCAGATTCCCTCAGAAAACTAATGGCCCATGTAATTCCTCCACGATAGCCCCCAAATGACAGGAGCTGATGAAATTGAGGGTATTGGTAGCACTGGGCACACTGAACTCAGCTTCTCCACCTCTGACACATGCTTGGAAAATTAAAGCCCCCTGAGTTAGGCAATATTTTCAGACACAAAGTACCTCCCTGCTTACTCTCATTATGACATTGGACTTAGATGAAATTTCTCCTGAAAAGCAAAACAGTTTTTACAAATATTACTGAGAAATTTCAGATCATTATCTTGTCACTGGACTTCTTCCTTTTTCTTAAAAAAAAAAAAAAAAAAAAAAAAGATACTCCCCTAGAGGTTACCTGAGCAACTGAACTGAAATTACCTGGACTAATTAAATATGTAAGTTAAATGTTAAATAAAATTAATCAAATCTCATGTTAAGTTAGGAATAGGACTTGGCTTCTACTACAGCCATAGCTGACCACTCCCTGGCTATTGACATGCACCTGCAAGATCTGTCAGCCCAAAGTGAGTAAAGCCTGGAGCAAGGCCGGTGAGCAGCCTTAACCCAGATCCTGAGACACGAGCATTCCTCCACTTTTCTCCCTTTTCCTCCCCCATCTGTGAAGCTCCCAGGGCTTTCTGAAGCTGAGCCTGCTACAGGCTCCAGACCTACAGCCAACCTTGAGTCCTTTCCCTTTTGTTCTGGCCACTTCATTTGCATCCCAGTCCTAGGTCTTCCCCAGTATCTTCCTGAGCAATACTGCCAGATGACCCTCCATGAACTCCAAAACTATCCCTATTACGCATACCTCCTCACTCAGTTCTCACACGTGTGAATGTGAGAACATGAAAGAGGCCGCTTTTTCCTTGCTGTAGCCTTCCACAATTTATGAGAAGCACCTGGTAATTAAACCCCAAGATTGTTAGCTCCTGATTCAACCAGCCCCTCTGTTCAAAATGGAAGACAAGATAAGCTATTTTTTCAAAGCTACATTCTTACATACCTCTCTTCCCTGCTATTTTTACAACTCAGGGATAATTTGCACCAAGAAGTCTCTACTTAGTAGAAACTTCTCTTCCCCCCTCCTCCTCAAACAAGCCTCTTTTGAACTCTTCATAACTTTTACTCTAAACATGTTTTACAGGCTTGGGAAAAATACTGATAAGACACCTCCCTAGATATCTGCCAGACGGTGTCAGCCCCAAATACTCCTCCTTTCCTTGTCACCTAGCAACAGCAGCCATTACCCTTTAAAAGAGCAGGCCACTGTTTATAACCTACCCTGGCTTTAATTAGCAATGCACTGGCCCTTTCCCTTCAGAGAAAGTAAAATAAACTTCCTCTCTGCCTCTCTTTTTTTAGTTTTAAGTTCTTTCACAGCCCACATCACCAGCCAAACCCTAACAACACCCACTCCCTGCATTGCACCTCAGACCCACTCCTTGGGCTGATTCTGGTGACTCTAGATTCTCTTTCCCACTCAGGTTTATGATGCTCTTACCAATTCTGGTCCAAATGCCCTGATCCCTTGGCTGACCAGACCCTCCACTTCCATGGCACCCTCCCCTCATACTAGATTTCTAGTTCTGGCCCCTCCTGCCTTTTCATTTACTGGACTAAGTGTTATTAATTGAGTTAATGTCTCAGAGAAATTCATTCATTTGCTCCTAAAATAAGAATTCAAAGGAGTCATTGAAAGTATTACACGTGACTCAGAACACTCACCAGACTGGTCAAAGCATGCAAACTTGAGCAAGAAAAGATGAACCCATGAAAAGACAGTTGTAAAATGTTTACGTCTGCTTCTAAGAAAATGTCATCGTAACCATGCTTTCTCTACAAATTCCATAGGCTGCTGATAGAAATAAATAACATATGTAGCCAGAAAAAAAAACCAGAAGACTAGTAAGCAGAGATAAGGGATGACCATGTAAGAATAAAGAATTTTTTTGAGAGCTGCCTGTCTTATCTCAACTCCCCAAGGTCTCCCTTCCTGTGATGGGAACAGGACCTTTAAAGTTGTAAAGCCATATGTCTTATCTCCCCAAGGTGTCTCCCCCTTCCTGTGATGGGAACAGGACCTTTAAAGTTGTAAAGCCGTATGTCTTATCTACCCAAGGTGTCTCCCCCTTCCTGTGATGGGAACAGGACCATTAAAGTTGTAAAGCTGTGTGTCTTATCTCAACTCCTCCAAGTCTCCCTCCGGGTGATAGGAGCCAGACCATCAAGGCTATCCCAGGAAAAAGCCCTGTCATAAAACATGAAATTAACAAGCCCAGCTCTCCTTTTGAATTCCCCGGCAGCATTTGGTCCCCTTTTCCTCCCTCTCATGTGTGACCCCTCCCAACATGTAGTTTTTGTCTTTATAAGCCTGTAAAATTTCCTACTGGGCTGCTTAACTCCTCTGCTCCTGCGTGAGTTACGAGTTGAGCCCCAGCATGCTGGAATAAAACCTCTTTCAGTTTGCATCAAGTGACGCCTCCTGCGGTTGATTGGGGACGCCGTCGATTCGTGGGACAGAGTAAGGGTCTCATTTTGGGGGTCTTACATTTGGTGCGTTGGCCGGGAAATTGACGGCCCCCCCCCTCATCCGCGGAGTCGACCTTGGAGGTAAGAAGGGGTACCCCGAGATTGTCTTTGTCCTGTGCGAGATTGTCCGTCTTTGTCCTGTGTTTCGCCAGTTGGACTGGTGTTGTGTGCGCGCGCACTTTTGGTTTGGCAGCCACTCGGCAACTCGTGAGAGTGGCCGAGCAGTGGCCGGTAGACGTGCCTGGAGGACCACAGGTTGCAGCCCTGGGGGACGCCCCGAGGGTGGAGGAGAGCCAGGGACGCCTGGTAGTCTCCTATTGTGAGGGCGCTGATCGGGTTCAACTGTTGGATCAGAGATTGTTAGGATCGCGCCCGTCTGGTTCTGTTGTGTATTTGTGGCGGACAAGGTGGAGTAAGTGGGTCCTCGTGTCTATAGCGTTATTGTTATTTGTGTTTCTGACGACGTACGAACTGACGATGGGACAGACTGTGACAACCCCTCTTAGTCTGACATTAGACCATTGGACTGAAGTTAAGGGAAGAGGTCGCGACCTATCAGTTGAGATCAAGAAAGGCCCATGGAGGACCTTCTGCTCCTCAGAATGGCCTACTTTTAATATAGGATGGCCAGCAGAAGGGACTTTTGACCTGTCTGTCATTTTTGCTGTTAAAGAGATTGTTTTTCAGAAAGAACCTGGAGCCCATCGGGATCAGCAGCCCTACATCGTGGTTTGGCAGGACCTGGTACAAAATCCACCCCCCTGGGTCCGACCTTGGGTTGCAAAACCCAAGCCCCGACCAGCTGCTCCAGTGCCAGCTGATCCAGTACTGGCCGTGCCGGTGCCAGTCACTCCGGTGCCGGCTGCGCCAGTGCCAGCTGCTCCAGTACTGGCCGTGCCGGTGCCAGCCGCTCCAGAACTGGCTGCGCCGGTGCCAGTCACTCTGGTGCCGGCTGCGCCGGTGCCAGCCGCTCCAGTACCGGCTGCTCCAGTGCCAGCTACTCCGGTGCCGGCTGCGTCAGTGCCGGCCGCTCCGGTACCGACTGCTCAGGTGCCGGCCGCTCCAGTTCTGGCTGCTCAAGTTTTCGCCGTCCAAACTCCCAGTTCTGGGGGGAAATCCAGTCACTCGGACCCCCCCAAGAAGATTTATCCAGACCTCCAGACTGACCTCCTACTCCTTGACCCACCTCCCCCCTATCCTCCTGTCTTGGTTCCTGTAGAAGGTCGGGGGGAGCCAAAAGCGTCGCCGCCCCCGGCAGTTGCCCCCTCTGTCCCCCCTAACGAATCTCTGCTAGGGCCTGCACAGAGCACCAGGAGCCGCCACGGAATGACTCCCGACACCACTGTTGCCCTTCCCCTGAGAGCTTATGGGCCCCCACCAGTGGTGACGGATGGTGGGCCGGCCCCTCTTCAACCTCTCCAGTACTGGCCTTTTTCCTCCGCAGACTTGTATAACTGAAAAACTAACCATCCTCCCTTTTCAGAGGACCCCCAGCGCTTAACCAGGCTGGTAGAGTCTTTAATGTTCTCTCATCAACCCACGTGGGATGATTGTCAACAGCTATTGCAGACTCTTTTCAATACGGAGGAGAGGGAGAGGATCTTATTAGAAGCAAGGAAGAACGTCCCAGGAACAGATGAACGACCCACCCAGCTCCCCCACCTCGTCGAGATTGCCTTTCCCCTCTCCAGGCCTGACTGGGATTTCAACACGGCAGAAGGTAGGGAGCGACTGACAGTCTATCGCCAGACTCTAGTGGCTGGCCTCTGCGGGGCAGCGAGACGCCCCACTAATTTGGCTAAGGTAAGAGAGGTGATCCAAGGGGCCACGGAACCCCCGTCAGTATTCCTTGAGCGCTTAATGGAAGCTTTCAGGCGCTACACTCCGTTTGACCCTACCTCTGAGGGGCAAAGGGCTTCCGTGGCCATGGCTTTTATAGGGCAGTCAGCAGTAGATATTAAGAGAAAGTTGCAAAGAATAGAAAGGTTGCAGGATTATACCCTACAGGATCTGGTTAAGGAGGCAGAGAAAGTGTACCATAAGAGGGAAACTGAGGAGGAAAAAGAGCAGAGGAAAGAAAAAGAAAGAGAGGAAAGAGAAAACAAAAGGGATCGCAAGCAGGAGAAAAACCTGACACGGATTTTGGCCGCAGTAGTAAGTGAGAGAGACCAGGAACGGACCCAAAGCAGGGCTAAAAAGTCAAGTAACCTGGGCAACCGCACCCCATTAGACAAAGATCAGTGTGCCTGCTATAGAGAAAAACGTCCTATTTGTGGGCTAGAGAGTGCCCTAGAAATAAGAAGAACGGGCCCTCCAAGAAAGTGTTAGCCCTGGAAGAAGAAGATTAGTGGGGACGGGGCTCGGAACCCCTCCCCGAGCCTAGGGTAACACTAAAGGTGGAGGGGAAGCCAGTTGAGTTCCTAGTAGACACTGGGGCTCAACACTCGGTCCTGCTCGAACCGTCTGGGCCCGTCTCCCACAAAAAATCGTGGGTGATAGGAGCCACAGGGCACCAGCAGTACTCATGGACTACCCGAAGAACGGTAGACTTAGGAACGGGACGGGTAACCCACTCGTTTCTAGTCATCCCCGAGTGCCCTGCGCCTCTACTTGGGAGAGATCTCCTAACCAAAATGGGAGCCCAGATTACCTTCACCCCCGAAGGCCCGGAGGTGACCCAAAGCAAGAGAATGGCTACCGCCCTGACCATATGCCTAGATGATGAACATAGACTTTTTGAGAAACCGGGGGCAGAGATAAGTCACATTAATGACTGGTTGAGTAGGTATCCGGGAGCGTGGGCTGAGATGACTGGAACAGGATTAGCCACAGAAAGGCCCCCTGTAGTCATAGAGCTTAAGGCCACTTCTTCTCCTGTGGCTGTACGCCAATACCCTATGACTAAGGAGGCCCGGGAAGGAATTAGGCCCCATATTCAGCGCCTCCTTCAGCAGGGCATCCTAGTAAAGTGTCAGTCGCCGTGGAACACTCCCCTGTTACCTGTTAAGAAGCCTGGCACAGGAGACTATCGCCCGGTGCAGGACTTAAGAGAAGTGAACAAACGGGTGCAGGACATCCACCCCACTGTACCCAACCCTTACAACTTGTTGAGCTCTCTCCCCCCGGATCATATTTGGTATACTGTCTTGGATTTAAAGGACGCTTTCTTCTGCCTGCGACTACACCCTTCCAGCCAAAACATCTTTGCATTCGAGTGGCGGGACCCTGACTCCGGGACTACAGGACAACTGACTTGGACCAGATTGCCCCAGGGGTTCAAGAATTCCCCGACCCTCTTTGATGAAGCTCTCCACCAAGATTTGACCCACTTCCGTGCCAGCCATCCCCAGGTAACTCTTCTGCAGTATGTAGATGACTTACTGCTAGCCGGGGCCACAGAGGAAGAGTGCCAACGGGGCACGGGACTACTGCTAGAAGAACTTGCCCGCTTAGGATATCGGGCCTCCGCCAAGAAGGCCCAGATCTGCCAAAGAGAGGTAACGTACCTGGGGTACACCCTCAAAGGGGGGCAGAGATGGCTGACGGAGGCCAGGAAACAAACTGTGACTCAGATACCCGTTCCTCGCTCACCCCGCCAGGTGCGAGAATTTTTAGGGACTGCGGGGTTTTGCTGCTTATGGATCCCCGGGTTCGCTACCCTGGCAGCTCCCCTCTACCCTCTGACTAGAGAGAGTGCCCCGTTTGAGTGGGGTAACGGCCAACAGCAGGCCTTTGATGACATCAAGAAGGCATTACTGTCAGCCCCAGCTCTGGCATTACCGGACGTAGCAAAGCCCTTCGTCCTATTTGTGGATGAAAGGAGGGGAGTAGCCCGAGGAGTGCTGACCCAGCCTCTAGGGCCGTGGAAAAGGCCGGTAGCCTACCTCTCCAAGAAACTAGATCCTGTTGCTAGTGGCTGGCCTGCCTGCCTGAGGTCCGTGGCGGCAGTGGCAGTTTTAGTGAAAGATGCTGACAAATTAACTATGGGACAAAAGCTAACAGTCATTGCCCCTCACTCCTTGGAGAGTATCATCAGACAGCCCCCTGATCGGTGGCTGTCCAACGCCCGCATGACTCATTATCAAAATCTCCTACTAAATGAAGACAGGATCCAGTTCGGGCCGCCTGCCATCCTCAACCCAGCTACCCTACTACCTGAAACGTCCACCCAGGAGAGTGTGCTGCATACCTGTCAAGAGATACTGGCAGAAGAAACGAGGACCCGCAAGGACCTCCGAGACCAGCCCTTGCCAGATGCTCAGCTAACCTGGTTCACTGATGGAAGCAGCTACATAATAGAAGGTAAACGGGTGGCCGGGGCGGCCGTAGTGGATAATGAGCAAATTATCTGGGCAAGCAGCCTACCCGAAGGGACATCGGCTCAAAAGGCTGAGTTACTAGCTCTGACTCAGGCTCTACAGTTGGCAAAAGGGAAGAAGATTAACATCTACACTGATAGCAGGTATGCATTCGCTACTGCTCATGTACACGGGGCCATCTACCAGCAGCGGGGGCTACTGACCTCGGCAGGGAAGGAAATCAAAAATAAAGAAGAAATTCTAAGTCTGTTAGAGGCCGTCCACCTTCCTAAGAAAGTGGCAATTATTCACTGCCCCGGACATCAGAAAAGAGGGTCCAGGGTTGCAGAAGGGAACCAAAGGGCTGACAGAGAAGCCAAGCAGGCGGCCCAGGGACTTAACATCCTATCCTTGTCTGAGGGAAAGCCGAGGTCTCACCCTGAGGATGCGGTATACCCCTCTATCAGGAACTTTGAATATTCAGAACCAGACCTTGAGAGAATGGACAGACTAGGATTTCACCTAGAGACTCCAGAGGGGATCCGGGAAACCTCAGAAGGGAAAAGAATCCTCCCAGAAAAACAGGCTATCATCTTTCTCAGACATCTTCATAAGTTAACTCATCTGGGCCCAAAACATTTAAAAACTATTGTCCAGTCATCACCGTATTATGTCATGAAATTAGGAGAGCTCGCAGATACAACTGTAAAAGAATGCAAGCCTTGCCAGATGGTGAATGCCCAGCCCAGCAAGCTAACTCAGGGCAAACGACTCCGAGGAGACCGCCCTGGGAGTTACTGGGAAATAGACTTCACTGAGGTAAAACCAGCCAGGTATGGATACAAATACTTACTAGTATTCATAGATACATTTTCAGGATGGGTTGAAGCCTTTCCTACCAAGAAGGAGACTGCTCAGGTGGTGGCCAAGACAGTACTAGAAGACATCTTCCCAAGATTCGGGGTGCCTAAGGTAATCGGGTCAGACAACGGCCCTGCGTTTGTTGCCCAGGTAAGTCAGAGACTGGCCAAAATCCTGGGGCTTGATTGGAAATTACATTGTGCTTATAGGCCCCAAAGCTCAGGGCAAGTAGAAAGAATGAATAGAACTTTAAAAGAGGTCATGACTAAATTATCCTTAGAGACTGGCATAACAGACTGGACAGTCCTCCTTCCCTTTGCTTTGTTTAGGGTACGCAATACCCCTGGCTCCCTAAAGCTAACTCCTTTTGAAATTCTATATGGGGCTCACCCCCCACTCATGACCCTGCCACACCTCCCTTCCCCAAAATCTTATTTCTCTCAATCTTTGTACACCAGATTAAAAGCCCTTGAAACTGTGCAGAGGGAAGTGTGGAATCGGTTGGCCGAGGCCTACAAGCCCGGAGACCTGCAAGTGCCTCATCAGTTCCAGGTCGGAGACTCGGTGTACATTCGGCGCCACCGTGCGGCCAGCTTGGAACCGAGGTGGAAAGGACCATACATAGTGCTGCTCACAACTCCGACTGTAGTAAAGGTCGATGGCATCGCCGCTTGGATCCACGCTTCACATGTCAAGCCCGCGCCCCCCCCCCCCCCAGACCCAGCGTGGAAAGTGGAAAAATTGGACAATCCCCTCAAGCTCCGCATTCACCGTGTTCCTGCTCCTGCTGACGCTCCCGCCGATAAGTAGTCCTAACCCTCATGCCCCTCAACGACTAACATGGCAGGTCTTCTCCCGGACTGGAGATATAATATGGAGCTCCACCAAGGAGGCCCCCCTTTGGGCCTGGTGGCCGTCCCTGACCCCAGACATTTGCGCCTTGGTAGCGGGATTAGAGAACTGGGACATCCCCTCTTACTCCTTCAAGGAGGTCCGTAACCCCCGGCCACTAGACGGTACTGCGGCTTACAATCAAGTCACCTGGGGGGCCCCAGGTTGTAGCTACCCACGGGCCCGGAATAGGGTACAAGGGACCCCTTTCTATGTCTGCCCTCGGGATGGGAGGTCAAGGAATGAAGCAAGAAGGTGTGGAGGAATAGACCATTATTATTGCACAGAATGGGGCTGTGAAACTACTGGAAATACTTATTGGAACCCCACCTCATCGTGGGATCTAATAAGAGTGCAGAGAAATCTTACGATAGTAAACTGTTATAACCAAGGGTGGTGTAATCCCTTGAATATCTCCTTCACGGAAAAGGGAAAACAATTCCGTGAATGGATTAAGGGAAGAGCATGGGGATTACGTTTCTATATGTCAGGTTATGACAATGGATTTTCCTTTACCATCAAGCTTAAGATTGAAACTCCGACCGCGGTCCAGGTAGGGCCTAACCTCGTACTGTCTGAACAGTGGTCACCAACTACCCATATTAGGCCACCCAATCCCCGAACCTCCACAAGTAGGCCCAACCCAGTCACAACCCCAACTCCCTCGATCCTCGGCTTAGCAAATAGACCCGAGAAACCGAGCACAGGGCAGAAACTCTTTAACCTGATACAGGGAGCTTTCAGCGTCCTCAATGCCTCCAATCCTAACCTGACCGAGTCTTGCTGGCTATGTCTAGCGTCAAGCCCTCCGTATTATGAGGGCATCGCCTTTTCGGGGACCTTTAATAATACTACCTCCCATGACTCCTGTAGCTGGGGGTCGAATAGTAAGCTCACCCTTACAGAAGTCTCTGGGCATGGCACTTGCTTGGGCACAGTTCCTACAAACCGTAGGTATCTGTGCAATCGGACCATAGAAAGCCCCCAAACAACTGCCAACTACTATCTGGTTCCCCCCGTAGGTGGATGGTGGGCCTGCAGTACAGGACTGACCCCATGTGTTTCCTCATCGGTGTTCAACACCGCCAAAGACTACTGTGTCCTTGTACAACTGGTACCTAGAGTTATCTACCACGAGGCAGGTTCTTTCGAGGCAGAGTTCAATCTACGGCCTCGTAAACAGAAGAGGGAGCCGATCTCGCTCACTCTAGCCGCCCTACTGGGTCTGGGAGTGGCGGCCGGAGTAGGAACAGGGGCAGCCGCGCTCGTCCAGACTCCTCAGTACATCGAGGGGTTACGGGCAGCTATAAATGAGGATCTGAAAGATATAGAGCAATCAATCACAAAATTGGAAAAGTCATTGACCTCTTTGTCCGAGGTGGTACTACAGAATAGGCGAGGTTTAGATCTCCTATTCCTCAAGGATGGTGGATTATGTGCTGCACTAAAGGAAGAATGTTGTTTTTACATAGATCACTCTGGTGTAATAAAGGATTCCATGTCCAAACTTAGAGAAAGATTAGAAACCAGACAACGAGATCGGGAAGCGCATCAAGAGTGGTTTGAAAGTTGGTACAACCGATCCCCTTGGTTCACCACCCTCATATACACCCTGATGGGCCCCCTTATTATACTGCTTTTAATTCTCACTTTTGGGCCCTGCATCTTAAATCGCCTAGTCACCTTCGTCAGGGAGAGAATAAGTGCTGTGCAGGTACTAATGCTCAGGCAGCATTACCAGTCCCTCCGCCAAGGAGACAGCCTTGGAGAAAGGTATGTAGAGACAGAAGTTCCATGATTAGAACTTACCCAAAAGCAAATGGGGGAATGTAAAAATAAAGAATTTTTTTGAGAGCTGCCTGTCTTATCTCAACTCCCCAAGGTCTCCCTTCCTGTGATGGGAACAGGACCTTTAAAGTTGTAAAGCCATATGTCTTATCTACCCAAGGTGTCTCCCCCTTCCTGTGATGGGAACAGGACCATTAAAGTTGTAAAGCTGTGTGTCTTATCTCAACTCCTCCAAGTCTCCCTCCGGGTGATAGGAGCCAGACCATCAAGGCTATCCCAGGAAAAAGCCCTGTCATAAAACATGAAATTAACAAGCCCAGCTCCCCTTTTGAATTCCCCGGCAGCATTTGGTCCCCTTTTCCTCCCTCTCATGTGTGACCCCTCCCAACATGTAGTTTTTGTCTTTATAAGCCTGTAAAATTTCCTACTGGGCTACTTAACTCCTCTGCTCCTGCGTGAGTTACGAGTTGAGCCCCAGCATGCTGGAATAAAGCCTCTTGCAGTTTGCATCAAGTGACGCCTCCTGCGGTTGATTGGGGACGCCATCGATTCGTGGGACAGAGTAAGGGTCTCATTTTGGGGGTCTTACAACCATTTACTCCCTTTCAGATGCAGATTTTAAACTGCACTTATATAAGCAACCAGACCTCAGAACTAAATCTCTGGGGGGAAAAATGAATTAAAATATATATTTAAAACTTAATCCATCAAGTAAAATCACTTGGTAAGACTGGGCATATACTTTGAATAATAGTAATTGTTGTGGGGTCGAACCCTGGAGTCAAAAATAAGACCACCAGAGGCTGCTGATTGATTAAAAACGCAGGCAAGGATTTATTGAACTGGCCAGGACGGCAGCGAGGGCACCACACACAGGTGGCCACCCTCACGACCACGCTGTCCCAGGTGTAGGCAGTCCTTTTAAAGGTCCAAACCACAAAAATTTTCCTTTGTTCTAAATTCTAAAGTCTGGGAACAGCCTGCAGGGGGGTTCCCAGCCCCTGCTGGACATTATTGGAATGTGGCCCTATCTTGGGAAAGCAGGTTTTTACAGAAGCAGACCCAAGCGGAGTCAGTAATCTCTAAAGGTTATCTACAGTTTCTACTCCTGGAGCTACTGAGTCAGTGGGAATCAATATCCTGTAGTCCTGGTCCACAGGCACAGGAAAATTACCTCTGTGAGTCTCCATGTCTCAGTCTGGAAGCTGAGGTAACCACCCTATTGTCCAAGCAAGCGTGTACAGAAGCCAGAATAGCAGGGTTAAAATTCAAACAGCAGTTTTTACCTAAGTATGGTTGCTACCATACTTCAGTAATAATAATAATAATGCTCACATCATAGAGGAGAAAAATTTTGTTATGAATTGTGACTTGAATCTTGTACTTGGTAAAGGAGAATTTCGGTGTTAATTGCTTGAAACAGGTAAAACTTTGAAATATTAAATCTTACCAGTCTCTCCCCATTACCCTGCATCCCATTTTTAAAGCCCTCAATGGGATAACCTGGAAAAGGTTTGAAAAGTACTTTCTTTTGGAAAGTACTCTCTCACTTTATTATCTAATGAACTTTTTAATATACTTTCTAGCCTTAAGTCTTATTTAAATGGGAATAAACTAATCGTATTGGGCAAGGGGATGACAGAAAGTAGGTTAAGATAAAGAATATTAATAGCCCTCACATTTTAAAACAAGTCTATCTTTATCTTCTGCTTCAGGTATATATGAGCAGTTGAAAGACTGTTTTCCCCTGATTAACAAATTTGGGAAATGAGAAAAAATTTCAACAACCATTAAAATGAAAAAAAAAAATTCTCTTTGTTAAACAGAGAGAATTATTGAGAAACTTGCTGTATTAGTCTGCTAGGACTGCCATAACAAAGTACCACAGTCTGGATGGCTTATACAACAGAAATTTAAATCCTCGCAGTTCTGGAAGCTAGAAGTCCAAGATCAGGGTGTCAGCAAGTTTCCTCTAAGGCCTTTCTCCTTGGCTTGCAGATAATAATTGCCTTCTTGCTGTGTCCTCACATGGCCCTTCCTCTGGTGCACACATCTCTGGTGTATATGTATCCAGGTTTCCTCTTCCTATTGACATCAGTAATATTGGATTAGGGCCCACGCTAATGTCCACATTTTAACTTAATCACCTCTCTGGAAGTTTTATCTCCAAATACAGTGACATTCAAACTTTAATACATGAATTTTGGAGAGATACATTTCAGGCCATAACACTTGTCAAGATACGTTTTTAAATTAAGAATTAAGAATTATTACCCTGACCAGTAGCTCAGTTGGTTAGAACATCATCCTGATATGCCAAGGTTGTGGGTTTGATCTCCAATCTCCCATCAGGGCACATACAAGAAGCGACCAATGAATGCATAAACAGGTGGAACAACAAATCAATGTTTCTCTCTCTCTCTCTTTCTCTCTCTTTCGTTCTCTCTCTCTCTCTAAAAATCAACCAATCAATATTAAAAAATTAATAATTATTAACCAAGCTGAGTTTCTCAACTACAAGGTTTAAAGTACACAAGTAGCTTCAACACTATTACCCAGCTGGGTCCTCAAAACAAACATGAAGGTCCCTATAGAGTCCTGGGAAGTCACAGAACAAATTCGAGTGTTGATTTTGCTACTGCAGCCGTCAGAACATACTCTCATTGTAACATCTTATGGAGCTCTCTACAGTTACTAAAACTGCAATTTGAGCTTTCTATCCTTAAAAATCTATTTGTATAAATACATTCCAAGATGGATCATGGGGGTGAAATCTTTTGTAATCGAATGTTCTCTTTTTAATTTAGAATAAAGATAAGAATAAGCTAATGGATACAGATTCTTATCATAAGTCCTTTTAAACAACTTTAGACCAGTCCTTACATATTTTAAGCAGATGTAACACAATCTGAAAGAAATAAAATGGTATTAAAACTTCTTATATTAGTCAACAATAAAAATGTATCATCAAACAAAGGGATAAAATATTATCAGTAATGCAGACAAAAATACTTATAATTTATTATAAATATGAATTAGTAATCATCACATAAATAAGAGAGAAAGAAATAATGCATTTATGAATAAGAATTAAAATAATATAGATCACTAAAGAAAATCCTAAATATATGAAGAGAGAGACAAAGATTCACCAATAAATAAATTACAAATTATTTGCATTCTGAAACAAGAAAATTGAAATTATTCTAGAAGATTGAAAGGACATGACAACAGGAATTTTACATCTCAACTGATGGACATGTAAAACAGTGGAAATAAACTGTGAAATAATACAAATGTTACTGATAGAAGTAAATAAAATAAATTTTCTTTTCTTTTTAAAAAGAGTTCTAAAGGATTTTAGTGGGAGGAAATTAAACAAAACAAATAAAGGAAAAACTAGCATAGAGATAGTGTCAACTAAGCTATGTATTTGCTGCAATTCACTGGAAACAAAGGAAAATTCTATCCTTAAGCGCATAGTTTAGTTAAACTATGCTTTTAAATAACTGTGGAAAATGTTGTTGCAATCAGAACAATACACAACAAAAAAATCTAAGATTTATAATCTTGCAAAAAATATCATCAAATAAACTTCTAAAAAAGTTTCAAATTTTTAACTCATAAGTACATAAAATGTTTTCAGTGTTTGAGTTTTTTGTTTCTCTGCTGACAAAAGAAAGCAACAGATGCCACTCAATAAATAAACATAACAACCAGATGCCACTTCCAAAATTAGGAAGTATTTTCCAAAATAAATGAACAAAAAGAAATGAGAATGGCATTGTTACATTTGGAGATCCAATTAAATTCATTAAATACCTATGACCTGGCAGGCTTTGTATTAAGCAGATAAAATAATAATTAAAGTAGCAATCTTTACTAACTTTATTATATGCTAGGAACTGTGCTAAATATATTTATTATCTCATTAAATTTTAATCACCCCAAAAATTCCTATGAGGTCATTATCATGCCCAAAGGGAAGGCAAATAAATGACAGAGCTAGAGATAGGACTTGAGACATCTGACTTTAGGCTTAAACTCTACAATGTCACTGCCAAGGTGCAGAAGACCCAGAGCCAGCTCTTAGAGGGATCGTAAATGAATTTTAACTGTTGAGAACATTAGTGATAATCTGAACAATAAAGATTTATTAAATTTTAAAAAAATAGAGTGAAGGCCATAGCAAGCATGAAGGAAACTCCTTGTCATTCATTTATTCATTCAACAAATATTGAGTGGTTGTTCTAAGCATCAAGGACCCAGCAGTAGACAAAACAAAGTCCCTCTCTTCGTGGAATGTGTATTTACTTGAAGAAACACGCAATAAAAAGTGAACAATTTCAGTTGTTAAGTGTAAAGAGAAATGCAGATCTGAATCTCAGTGATGTGAGGGAACCAGCCTTGCAAAGACCCAGGGAGGACATTCCAGCCAGAGGGAAAAGCAGATGTAAAATCCCCAAGTCTAGAGCAAGTTTGGTATCTTCCAGGTCCCAGAGAGAGGGAGAAAGTGAATATCTGATATAAGGTCAGAAAACTACTGGGGACCGGATCACATGGCTTTGTGCTTTGCTTTTTTCATCTATCAACAGGCGAGATTGATTTTTATTGCTAGTGTGATGAGAAGCCATTGGAGAATTTTGAGTCAAAGGATGGAATTTGATTTATGTTTCTAAAAAAATGCTTTGGCTGCTGTGTGGAGGGCATGAGTAGAATCAGGAAGACAATTGGAAAGCTCTTGACATCATTCAGGTCAGAGGTGGTGAAGACTAGGACTCAGGTGAAGGTGTATATAGTATTACTTGTTCACTTCCCTCCCAGCCTTCATTGTGACTTTCCTGTTAGTGAGTGTATTATGTTCCCCACTGACTTTTATTTTGGCCATGTGATTTAGTTTAACCAATGAAATGTGGGCAAAAGTGAGAGTGTGCCAGTTCCAAGCAAAGATTTTAAAAGATCTTGACTGTTTCCTTTTGCCCATTTATGCTCCTGTTCTCTGAGATTGGAGTGGACCATGCCCCAGCCAGCCTCTACTCTTTAGGGTTGGATCCAAGAATAGGAAAGTCTAGCAAAGTCAGTCAACCCATAGACTAGTGAGTGAGGCAAAAATCTCAGTTGTTAGCCACTGATATTTGGGGCGGCGGGGGGGGGGGGGGGGGGGGGAGGGAGGTGGGGGTTGCTTGTTACACACCATTGTCAGAGAAAAATCTGACTAATACAGGTAGCAGTAGTAGTGAGGTAAGAATGGAAGGATAGAATGGATTTTTTTTTTAATTTCTATTTTTTTAAATAAATCTTTATTGTTCAGATTATTACAATTGTTTCTCCTTTTTTTCCCCCATAGCTCCCCATCACCCGGTTCCCTCCCCCCCCCCCCCCCGTTGTCCTTATCCATAGGTGTATGATTTTTGTCCAGTCTCTTCCCATACCCCCCACACAGACACCCCTTTCCCCCTGAGAATTATTAATCCACTCCCATTCTATGCCTCTGATTCTATTATGTTCACCAGTTTATTCTGTTCCTCAGATTTTTAATTCACTTGATTTTTAGAATCACTTATTGATAGATATGTATTTGTTGTTCATAATTTTTATCTTTACTTTTTTCTTCTTTTTCCTCTTTTTAAAGAATACCTTTCAGCATTTCATATAATACTGGTTTGGTGGTGATGAACTCCTTTAGCTTTTTCTTATCTGTGAAGCTCTTTATCTGCCCTTCAATTCTGAATGATAACTTTGCTGGGTAGAGTAGTCTTGGTTATAGGTTCTTGCTATTCATCACTTTGAATATTTCTTGCCATTCCCGTCTGGCCTGCATAGTTTCTGTTGAGAAATCAGCTGACAGTCGTATGGGTGCTCCCTTGTAGGTAACTAACTGTTTTTCTCTTGCTGCTTGTAAGATTCTCTCTTTGTCTTTTGCCCTTGGCATTTTAATTATGATGTGTCTTGGTGTGGTCCTCTTTGGATTCCTCTTGTTTGGGGTTCTGTGCACTTCCTGAACCTGTAAGTCTATTTCTTTCACCAGGTGGGGGAAGTTTTCTGTCATTAATTCTTCAAATAGGTTTTCAGTATCTTGCTCTGTCTCTTCTGGCACCCCAAAAATTTGGATGTTGGTACGCTTAAAGCCATCCCGGAGGCTCCTTATGCTATCCTCACACTTTTGGATTCTTCTTTCTTTCCGCCTCTCTGGTTGGGTGTTTTTTTCTTCCTCATATTCCAGATCTTTGGTTTGACTCTTCAGGTGCGGTGGTCTACTCTGTATATTCTTTATTCAGACAGTGTATGCATAATTTCTGACTGGTCCTTTTCCATTTTTTTGGTATTCTCATTTAGGTCCTTGAAGGTTTCTTCAAGTTTCTCAGCGGTTTTTAGAGGATTCTTGAGTAACCTTATAAATATGGTTCTGAACACTGTGTCATCCATTAGTTTGCTTTCATCTACCTCTCCTACTTGTGATATACTTCGATGTCTCCACATTTTGGATGCCTCCCTGTGTTGATAGAGTGGCTTTGTGTGGTCGGTGACCTATAGGGGCCGGTAGCTCAGCTTCCCCAATCACCCTAGGTGGTCGCTCTTGGTACTCCCCTTTGTGGGCTGAGTGGAAAGTCTTAGTGTAGTTAAAAGCCCTGATTGCTGTTGGTACACTGGGAGGAATTGACCTCCGGTCCAATTGGTTGTAAGGGCTTGTGTCTATAATGGAAGAATTGTTGTGCTGGAGACACAGTAGGGCTTTGGTGCTCACTGAGTCTGCCTCTTGAATGTGTCCCTTATGAGAGTGGTTGAAATCTGGTGTCATCCACACCGACAGAAAAGTCACTCTCACTCTCCAGACCGATGGCCGAGAGTCCCGTAGGCCTCTGGGTCCCCCGCGTGTCCCCAGAAACTGGAGTTCAGAGTAGTTGGGATTGTTGGTATCACTGGCGGGAGTTGATCTCCAAGCCAGTTGGCTGTGAGGATCAGCAGTGTCTCCACTGGGAGAGCTTCTGTGCTCAACTTGGATGGGGCGGAGTCTCAGGGTGGCGCAGACAAGCTTTGGTTTCCCGTCTGCTCCACCCTAAGAGGGGCGGTTTCTCCGTGCCCGAATTAATGGCTGCGCGCCTCTGAGAGAAGGCAGCTTTCGAGCCTCTTCTGCTGCCTAGCAGACCAGTTTCTCCCCAGCTGGGGCTGGATTTCAGTGCAGACCGGAGGTTTTGTTTTTCTCCCGAACGAGAAATCCAGTCACTGGGAGGGCGGTGCTCAGCTTGGATGGGGCGGAGTCTCAGAATGGCACAGACAAACTTGGTTTCTGTCCGCGCCACCCTAAGAGGGTCGGTTTCTCCGTGCCCTAATCAATGGCTGCGCGCCTCTGAGAGAAGGCAGCTTTCGAGCCTCGCCCGCTGCCAAATAGACCAGTTTCTCCCCGACCACAGCTGGATTTCAGTGCAGTCGGGAGGTTTTGTTTTTCTCCCAAACGAGAAAGCTAGCCACGCAGTGTCTGCTGCCCTCCCTCTCCGCGCGCTGTGAGCAAGCCTGCCGCGTATTCAGCCGCCCGCCCTTTCCGCGCTCACGGATCTCCGCACCTCCACAGCTCCTGAGGCTCAGCGTCCCCCTCTCTTTTTTTCTCTAGTTGTAGGTTTTCCACTCTGCCAGCTTTCCAGTGGTTCTGGACGGTGTGCGCTCTGTTTTCCAGTTGTAGTTTCAAAATTGTTGTGGTAGGCAACAATTAGGTGTTTACCTTATGCCGCCATCTTGGTTTCTTCCTAGAATGGATTTTTAAGATAAAGCTTATTGGAACTTATAGCTACATTTCATGTAGATAGTGAGGTAAAGAAAAAAATCAAGGATAGTTCTAGGTTTTTGGATGGATATTGGTGCCTTTTACTCAGGTAGAGAAAACTGGCGAGGTGCAGATTTGTTGGGGGAATAGAATAAAGCAGATTCTCAATCTGGCTCTCAGTCCGAAATGACTTTGTGCATAATTTCATAATATCTGGAGAGATTTTTATTACTGTTACACTTGGAGGATACTAATGGCATATAGTGAAAAGAAGTCAGGGATGCTGCTAAACATCCCGCAATGCACAGGACAACCCACTACCACAAAGAATTATCCAGCCTAAAGTAACAATAGTGCCAGGACTAAAAGATAGTGGAATAAAGTAGGGTATTAGGTTTGAGCTGCCTATTCAATATCCAAGAGGAGATTTTATAAAAAAGATTGGATTGTATATAAGCATATATATCTTTAATCTTTCCTTTAAAGGTTAGAGGAAAAATTAAGGAGATAAAAATTTTGTGAGTAATTAATAGAAACAGACAATATTTAAAACTATAGAACTGGGTAAGACTACCTAGGGACAAGATATAAAAGGGGAAAAGAACAGATGTATTCACATCTGGTCCTGCCAACGTTTCAAGATTGGGATGAAGAGGAAACACCAGCTAAAGAGATTAAGAATAAGTCAACAGTGATGTAGAAAGAGACCAAGCATCTGACATCCTGGAGTCAAGAAAATGTTTGAAGAATAAAGAGCACATATTATAGTATATTTTTTACTTGATATTAATTTTATATTATAGAAGGTGATATTTAATATTATACATTATAGTAATAGAACCTTACATTTTTCACTTCATACTTTTCAAAGAGCTTTCAGACACCATATCTCAGATGGTCCTCATTGCCACACTGAGTGGGGTAAGAACAAAACTGGAGAACACTAAAAATCAAAGAGCTATAGCCTCTGCTCTGATGCTAAAAAGTTAGTGACAATCTCATGCCTACATGAATCAAGATCCATATGTGAACAGTCCAGAGACAAGTGTTCCTGAAGAGATTGACATTTCTTAAAGATAACGGAGGAGTATAAAGGTGACAAACATGGACATAACTATATCAACTAAAATAAAATAAAATAAATACATCCTAAATTCCAGTTAAGGACCTAAAAGTATGAAAGTGAACAAAACAAAATAGTTATCCCTCTGGAATTACCTTCTGTGGGCTCAAAGAAACCTGGGCTTGCCCCAGTTATGTTCTGTAATCTTGAGCAATTAACTTGCAAACCTCAGACTTCTGACTGAACATGGCAGAGCACATTCAAAGGTTTACCTCCATGCCTGTTTGAAACCCTGCTAAAATTTTTCTAAGGGAAGAAAAATCTATAAACCAACAAAGACAAAGAGAATGCAAGAATATAAAAAAGTAACAAAATTTTTAAACCTAAAAAATAGGTGGACAAATTATAATCAATTTAGCAAATCAGAAAGCACTGAGACCCATGCCAACAAGAGGTGAAGTCTAGAAGCAGATCGATCCATACCGCAGTGTAGTACAGGGGTGGGCAATTTTCTTTCTATAAAGGCCCAGATAACAAATACTTTAAGCTTTGTGAGTCATAAGGCCTCCGTCACAACTATTCAACTCTTCTTTGTAGTGTAAAAGCAACCATAGGCAATAAGGGTGGGGCAAAAGTATGGAAAATAATACAATAATTAATAAATACAAGAATAAACTGTTTCATGTACTCACAACTGTAAACCTACTTTCCCCCCACTCTGTACATGTCTATGGAAATGGCTGTGTTCCAATAAACCTTCATTTATTAAAACAGGTGGGGATTGGAGGAGAAGGGACTGTGGTTTGGCAAATAGACCAAAGTTCTGAATTGTGGTACAGCATCTCCCGGATGAAGGCGCCAGGTGCCAATGGGTCTAAAAATAGAATTGAACGTGTGTAAATGATGCAGCTAGAACCCCAGAACCCATTTCCCATCCACTGTAGCCAGGCTAAGTTTCCTCCCACACTTATCAGAAGACTAAAGGATTACTGTCTGGGAAACTAAATTCAGGGGAATCTGGATTTGGGCACATATAAAGGTAGGTGTGAGATGCCCTAATAAAAACAAGAGACTGACTTAATCTCAAGCCCCAGTCCCCAGTCAGCTGGCAGGACCTGGCAAGCAGGCTTGAGCTCTTTCTGCAGAAGACCCCTGGATTCCTCTCTGGAGCAACTGGTCAACCCTAGAGAATAGATCTAAAGCTGCTAAGAGTTGGTCACCCAACCAAAACAATCCAGCCAGATTATCTTAGCATAAAGTTCACCAGATAACCTCCTCCACCCAAATTCACAGTTTCCTGTCTGTGCATTTACTGCTTCATCTTAAAGAATCACCCTCTGTTCTGAAGGACAGCAACCAAAATGAATATATAGGAAAAAAATTTTAACCAAAGAAAAAAGCCCTCCAAGGAACAGAGCAGATAGTCCAAAAAGCTTCAAAATATAATAATTAATTCTCTGAAGATAAGAGAAGATATTGCACTTATGAAATAAAAATTGGAGGCTAGAAAAAAACACACAACTTCAGAGAACAAAAAAAAAGCTCTTGAAAATTAAAAATGCAATGGCAGGAATAAAGAATTCAAAAGAAGCACTGAAAAATACAGCTGAGAAAATAGCCCAGAGACTAAATCAAGAAAATAAGAAAGAAAAAATAAAATTGAGGATTACCGAGAGTCAGAGAGAACAGAAAAGATACGCAGTGTTCTAGAGCTTTTGTATATTTTTATGAAATGTCACATTTTTTTAGAGCAAAGAGAGGATATGATTTAAATTCATAACCCCTAAGATTTGTCTGTTGAGAAGAAACCTCCAGACAAACCAGAAAGGATCATTCATATTCCACCTGCATTTCCTTCTAACATGTTTAGGGTCATTATTCAAACCAAGAAAGAACCAACAAATTAGTTTTCTCTTTCCAAGCCATGCAAAACCGTTTCAATCATTCTTATATGCATCCCCCACTGGTGTGTTTCTTCAAAATATTTCATCAAGGCTCATCACTCCTACCGTCATCTATTCCTAAGCATCCCTAAAACTCAGTCTCTCCACAGAGAATCCTCCAGTCTTCTGGCAGGTGTGGGAAGGCCTTCGCCTAACTGCAGGGAGTGGAACAGTGACCTGGGGTCCTAGCTGTCTCTTTTGGATACTTTCAGATCCTCTGTCACCACTTTCAGAAAGATCTGATACCTTTGATCCCTGCCTAAAATGCCTTTTATTTGATTAGACACAGTAGACATGTGTGCATAAATGACAAATTCCTATGACCAATTTCCAAAAGGGTAACAAAAAAATGTTAGACACAGATGCAAAAGGGCTATGGTTACTAAGAGACGCTTATAAAAGACTAAATTCTTAGTAAGAAGAAGAAAGATGCTTGTTTTCTCTCTTACAGACACAGAGATGTCTGAGGCAGCCTCAATTTTACAACTTTAGCCAACACCGAGAGCAGATACAGATTCGTGCGTTGCAATTGTCACAGACCTTTAGATATTTCCACACACTTTCAAAGACTCTCCAAAACAATCCTTGGCTTTCAGGCTTTAAACTGGAAGATGGAAGGCCAGCCAGGTCCTCCAGGTCTCACCCTACAGACCACTTCCAGCATCTAGACCAGACTGTTTAGAATGCAGGAGTCTGTAAGAAAACAAGCAAAGTACGAAACAGTCTTTTAATCATTTAGTTAATTTTCACCCAGGAGTTGTCATCTATAAGAACAAATTCTTTTAGTTTCTAATTTTAAAATGATAAAGGTATTTTAACCAGGGCAGGCAGGTTCAATGGCCACCAGACCTGACACATGAAGTCTGAAATTGAACACACCTGCTGATCTCTCATTAAAAAACTCAAGGGTTGGTAGCAACAGCATCAGAACATGAAAGTCAGGGACACAAAAAAAAGATCTTAAAGTTGCACTGGTTGTGACATTCCTTGGTCCAGGGGTTGATTCTTGATTAATTTGCATGCTTGTGAAATGAGTATCCTTTTTTTTCTTGAAACCAAGACAAATAGCAAAGTTGATTTTATCAGCAGTCAGAAAGGAAAATATTCAATGGCACAGGAATTGACAGGAATACTTTGTTAACCCCACAATTGAGACAAGCCATTGGTCTGACTAAACCAAGGTCAACTGAGCCCGTGACAAAGAGATGAGTAGTTCAAGTGCCAGGTAATAAGAGAATTGTCAATAAAAATAAACAAAATGGTCATACATAGGAAGCCGCTAGATTGCTTATTATCTCTTCCCCAAAGAGAATAGATGCCCTGTGTTTTATAGTAAGATCAAAAACATATTCCAGTGTTTCCTCCACTACTGAAGGCAATAGAAAAGCTGCTTTATGAACAAAACTAGGTTAAATCTATAATCAGGGTAAGTGAATGTAAAATCTTTATTACCAGACGGTAAGATTCACCCTGAGAGCTGTAAAAGGCAAATCCAGGTTCTTGGGGCCCATGAGATGCACGTCTCAGATAACACAATGTAGTTGCTCCCATAGCTGGGACCTGTAATTGTCCCAGAGGTCCAGGCTAAATCCATGCTAACTGTGCAAGGAAGACTCAGAAACAAAGGTCAGCATTAAAAAAAAGTAATTTTATTTGTAATTTTATATTTCAGAAGAACTCGGCTCTCAATATAAGATATAGCAAATAAAACCTCCAAGTTTCAATTAGTCTGTTTAAATTCTCAATGGAGGAAAATAACAGTTACCCCATATAATTACTATATTTTCAAAGATCTTACGTATGTGTCAATATGAGCATTTAGTTAGGGATTCAACTTACAGGAAAGGGGCTCAAGGCTTCCTCTCTCTTGCATCCTAGAGGGAATAGCGTTTATCTTTGAGTGTGTTTAGATAAAATGGCAGCAGGATAAGATAACTGCTTTGCTCCTATAATCTAATTGCACTTTCTGTTTAAAGTATTTCACACGTAAAGCCTCACATCATAGCTCATACTATATAGAGCTTTATTTGAACACCAATTATGTATTAAGACTTGTCCTAAAAATTGGAAATACAGCCGTTAAAAGGTTAGAAAGAAAAACCTGCCCTCATCTCTGAAAACTGAGCCATGCTTTACTTATTACAACATCCCTCAAAGCATCTTGTTCAGCACCTCATGTGTATGCATAATAGATGCCAAAGAAATGATTATTAAATCGAATTAAACTTTTATTAGAAGTTGACTTCTAAATGAAGTTGGATTTAGTAATGCTTTTGTATATGGATATTTGAGAGCAATTATTCTATCAATCAAATTTGAATTGGTTAAAACTCATTATTTTTCAAGAACACACAGTACAGCACCATTGAGACTGATGTTGGTTAGAAGGCATCGGCCAAATTGTTTGTTAGATGCTAAAAATAGCTGTTTCCATCTCAATCTCTTTCAACCATTTCCATTTCTGGGTCATTACAATTTAAAATCCTCTTATATTTAATCATAGATACTTGAATTCTTCCTTTTAAATTAAAGATAAATTGTTGAAGGAGTTCTATATAGTGCAATTAAGGAAGACCTTTTTTCTTCATTCACAGCTACCTCACAATGAATACACAGTATTTTTCCTCAGTCACTAATGACAGATTCCTTCTCAAATCAGTTAAAATTTGTCAAACTGTGGAAAACTCCAAGACAGGGGCTATCTCCTCAAAGTGTCCAGCACAACACCTGACATGGAACAAAATCTCATTGTTAAATTGAACCAAACCCATTGCTTTTTTAAAAATTTCTTTATTGATTAAGGTATTACATATTTGTCCTCATCCCCCCATTATCTTCCCAAACCCATTGCTTTTGACTGAGAATCCTGTTGCCACACAACACTGCAACTGAGTTCAGATTTTTTTTCTTCAGAACCCAATTTAATACTGTCTAACTTATAAGATGACGTGGGGACTTAAAATATAGCATATTTTATATTACTCACGTAGACTAAAAATTAAACATTTTCTTTAGAATAGGAAAAATTCTTGAACACATTTCTTTTCAAAGCAACTCAAATGTATCCTTGATTTGGTGATCTTGGTCTCCTAGATTATATCAGATGCCTCAGGTTGTTTCTTTTCCTTTTCTTTTTAAGTGAGGAACAAACTAAAAATCTGCATAATGGTTTCTTTGTTCTGTTTTGTATTGTAAGCAACAAAACATTATTTCTGTTTCTCCTCAACACCAAACCATTCTTCCTCTTAATACAGGAAAAAGCACTCATGCCTAAAAATGTCTTGCACCAGCACTTCCTTGTAAAGGATGGACACTCTAAACATATGTAGTGGGATAAATGTCCATGTGTTCAGATGTGCAAGAAGCAATATGTCTATGTTATTTTGTGACAAGATAATTTCCTTCAAGCCTCATTCCATCTGATGAGAGATAATATAATCTTAGTCAACTTTCCTAAAGATAGGCATTTCAGTTAAAATTTGTTGGGGAGCACACGGGACTTGGTTAGAAAGTTTGTAAGGAAGACATTCTGAGAAAAGGGAAGTGTGTGGAAGGCCACCTGCCCTGTTTATCAGAAGTCCGACTTAGGGGAGACTTAAGTAGTGTGGAAGGCGGCTCCCCTAATTATTCCTTGACCTTTCAAAACAAGTCTGTGCATGTGCAGACCCCCAGGTGTTTACGGGAATCCTTATGCTTAATCCCTGGATGCCCTTGCCTAGAGGACAATGTAAACACATGTGTCCTCCCAAGATTACTCACCCTACTGATTGTATCTAAAGATAAAAATTCCAATAAAAGTGTTATAATAATGTAACCCCTCTAATGTATGAAATAATTATTGTGTGAAATATTTGCTGTGTGGAAACCCCCAATACTCTGTAACTTCCAAAATTAATGAACACCCCACTATCTTGATGTAAAAGCTCTGAGCCCTTAAAAGTGTCAACGCCCTGCTCCTAGCATAAGGCCCACACTGATAAGGACACAAGTTGTTTACCACGGTCTATATAACCCTGAGAGCGTCTTCAGTTGAGGTCTCCTGCCCGATAAGAGGAGGACTCCACGTCACTCCGAGAGACAAGCCCCTGACTGCTCTGCTGTGTGAGCCTGAACCAACTGCGGCCGCCTGCCTGTCTCTGTTTTCATTGTCTGTCCTTCAGTGAGCATCACTGGGTGGCCTTTGCCGGAGCCTAGGACCCACTAGGAATAAGCAAATAAACCCTGTGTGATTGCATACCAATTCTGTCTTGTGTGTCATGTGTTCCGGTTCGGCTCAGCTGTCTAGACATTGAAGTACCAGGGGATAAGCTGTTATTGCTGACTCCTGGTCACCTGTGTTTTTCCCACTAAGTCTAGACAGATAATTAATTAAATGGGGCATAATTGGGACAGTGTGTGTGTGTGTTTTCTCTCAGTTCTGTTTCTCGGGAAAACCCTAACCCATAGACCCCTCACAACCCCCTGCCATCCCCTAATATTAATTCAAGCCATCTTTGGTGACTGCTATTTGGGGCTTCCAAGTCTACTTGTGAGCATAATTCTTGAAATACCTCTTGCTGGGTTAACTAGATCTTTGACCTGCTCTTTTCTTCCCAAACACTTTCAAGGTCTCCAGCAGCCCTCACCAGCCTCCGCTCCTCCTGAGTGATGGGGAATGGAAAGTCATTTGTTATTATCTACTGACTTCTCATCACCACAGTGGGCCTTCACATTCCAGCTGAAATTATTGATTTCGTGTTGACAGCCCCTTATGGGGTCCACAGTGAGCAGCTGGGGCACTAGAGGTCTGTTGGGAAAGTAAGCAGGAATGTTGATAGGAGTGGGTGGGGCCTACACAGAAACCAGGCAGAGTGAGGGTCTTCACCACGGGCTGCACCTGCTACCCCACTGAGCATAGCGACATCTGACACGAAGGGAAAGATTATGGCTTTATATACGTGTTTTAATGTAACTCAAAAAATGAAACTACTGTTCAAATGATGAAGTACCCAGCTGCTAAATTGTTTTTTACTTTTCCCCAGAAAGGAAAACAAGCCTTGGGTGTTTTCAGAGTGATTACAAAGGTTTTGCTCTTGATTTTATTGAAGCAGATGCATTTAGCTGCTTTTTGTATGTGTGGCTAAAAGCCATGCTCACCCAAATCACTCATATCTTTCTGTCACTCTAATTGCTTCACATTTCACTTTGAGAAACTCTTAACAGCTTTCCTCTCCATTATGAAGCATCATGGCAAGAGTTGAGGCTGGTGTTCAACATGCAGCCTTCCCTACAAGCATCTCAGTGCCCAGACTGTGAAAGCTAAATATCTACTGAACCTCATCTTTCCAAGGTCAGCAGAGACCTTTTGCTAACCAAATCCAAGGACCTTTATCTTTCCTTATTCAATTTGACCTCCTCCATTCATTCAAAAACATTTACTGAGGGCTTACTGAGTATCCAGCTCTATCTGGGTGCTAGGGGCAAATAAATCAACAAGACATGGTTTCTGCTCCCAAATGAAGTGAAAGAAAGAGAGATAATATAAAAATACGTGTGATGGTTCCAAAAAAATATGTGAATTAAAGCTATGTGTGAAGGAGCACAGAAAAAGGCCACCTTATTCAGGCTGGACTCTCAAGGAATGGCTTCTAGAAGAGGTAGCAGGAATCCACTCATGGTGCATAAGTGGGAATTAACTCACTGAATGAGGGAAAGCAAAGTGACCCAGAAGAACTTGTGTATTGGAGTGATGGTCAATTTGCATATTACTCTTTTTTTAGATAGGATTTTTTTTTAAAGCAGCAAAATATGAAAGAGCAGGAAGCATTCTAAGAACTGCTAGAAGACTGGCTAGAGGAAACTAAATGTATGGGGAATGGCCAGATGTGAAGCAGGACAAAATGGGGGAGGCCCCAAAGGATATTAAAGGCGCATTCTAAGAGTAACATGGAAGCATAGTGATGTGAAATAAGAAGAAAAAAGGCAGAAAGATTCTTTAGAACATTATTAAAAGAGCCCATGTGAGAAATTATGAGAATCTAAACGAAGGAACTGGCTGAGTCATTGGTCATTGAATGAGATGGCACATGCAAGAGAGGAATCCACCATCCAGTGAGCGGATTCAGTGTGTAGACTTTGAGGAGCCTGCAGAGCAACCAGATACAAGGTTCTGGCTAGAATATAGATATTGGAAATGAGTGTATGCTTAGCAATTAAAAGAATTAGCATGTTTAAAATCACCATGGTCTGTGAGTCAGAGGAACAGTAACCTGAAGAGAGACTTTTTAAAGGAAATGAGATCTCTTAGAAGCACAAAAGGTGATAAGCCTGAAAAAGAGGGGAGGGGTCAAGAAAAGAAAATCCAAAGGATAGCAGTGTCAAAGAAGCATTTAAAACCATTGACTGCCTAGGAGAGGACCTATGTAAAGCTGGTAATGGGTTCAAATTGTGTGTTTTGTTCTTTTGCCTTCTTGAGTAAACGGTATTTCATATAAGGCATCTATCTGCCTATGGGAAGATCAAATTTGTTACCTAATAAATGTAAAGAAAGGACAAAGAGAAAGTCAGTTTTTTTATACCCTAAATACAATTGGATATGCAGCAAAACAATAAACCTTGCTCATCCGGTTGCTATCTGGAGAAAGAATAGGCTGAAGGACTTAGAATCCAGGGTTTACTAATGAGGAGGGCTACTCCCTACCCCTATCAACAACCAGGACAGAGAAGGGAAAATATAATGAAGAAGAGATAAAAGAGCCACCTGGCTGTTTCTGTCCTGGGGGAGGGGGATGAGGGAAGAGATTGGAAGTTGTCAATCTGGTGTTTCCGCATTTCCATTTCCTAGACTTTAGGAAGATGTTTGTTATATATGAGGATAAGATCATTGTTAGAGATGTAGGCTATAGCCACTCACTCATTTTCTTATGGGAGACTTGGTGAAAACAGCACCTTTCAAGGTGTCCCCTGTCCCCAAATGCAACAACCTGGATGCAGCCAAAGTTCCTTGGTAGTGCGATGTGTTCAGAGGTTGAGCTTTCTCAAATCTCCCCAGTTTCGGAGTTTGTGCAGCTGAGAACAGCTGGCCTGCCAAGGGGCTTGTTGGGCAAAGCATGATGACCTCACAGAGTAGGCTTAGTAAACACCAGGACAGCAGGCTGGACAAAGGCCAAGGCAGTCACTAAGGAGCAAAGTGAGGCCAGGTCAGCTGGGAGCACTGATGGATCCTTGCAAAGAAAACAAAGTGGCATCGGCTGTAGATTGCCTATAATAGGGCCAGCAGCGCCCAGTCAGCCAGGAGACATGCCCCTAAGAGCAGCAAACAACTGCAAGCATGCATCCCAAGACCATCAAGAGCCAGGGAAGCCCTTCCCTCACACCCCTGGATGCCTCCTTCAGGAAAGAAGCAGGAGCTGGAGAAGGCCATCTGAGAGACTGAATAAGTATTTATCCCCAAAGAAGAAAAAAAATATATCATATTGATCTTCGTTTACCCCAGATGGCACCTTCAGCCAATCTGTTCTCCTACTACTCCATAGATAAAAGCTCAGGAAAAAGATGAAATTCATTGTAGATAACATAGAATTTTTTTTTCACATTCGAGTATGCACAATTTGCAACCTTGCTCTATAGGTTTAAAAAAATGGGAAATAACATTTGCCAAAGTCTATTCCACAGAACACTAATTTATCATAATATTGACAGATATTATACAGGCAAAAAATGAAAATTAAAAACTCTGGTCATTTACATTGGGCTAAAAATTAAAAAATGTTTAATGCAAAGTCTTCTGAGGGCATTTACTTTGCTTACAAAAATTCTGAATCTCCAAGAGAGCAAAATGGTATGCCTGGTTTCCCATATATCTGTCCACAACATTTATTTTCATAGACCACCTCTCTAAAAGACTTCTGGAAATACTTCTAGCATTTAAAAATGGAAATACCACCAAATCTTTAAAACAATAGGGATCACAAGCCCTATAGTCCACTGTATTCCCCTCTACTATGGTTTATTTATCAGTTGGCAACTTGAGCTATTGCTAAACAGTAAACCTCAGAACTAGCCCTGAGCAAAATGTTGAAGCAGAAGAAACTAACATTTGCTGAACACAGAAGTTCACTTTCCTCCACTTTGGGCACATTTCTTTCCCCTCCTTTCTGCAAAAAAAAAAAAATCCTCAGATTTTTTTTGTTTGTTTATTTAAACTACATTGATCACTTATAGACCGTGATAATGGACCAACCACATGAGTCGCCTCTTCTTTCTCACAAGAATCAGTGGCAGTGTAGTGTGGCAGGTAAGAATCTGAAGATATATTGCCTGTGTTGAATCCTGCCTCAACACTTCCTAGCTGCATGATGATCTTGGAAAAGTTACTTAACTTCCCTGACCCCACTATCCTTATCTGCAGAGTAGACTAAATAATAGTACTTGCCTATTGTACTGAGAACAGTTATTCTCTACTTATGTAAGTTAAGTGAGTGTATATACATAATTTAGGATATAGGGCATGCTACATATATTTTAGCTTTCCAAAATATTAGCAAAGGAATTAAAATAAGTGCACAATGATGAAAAGAATAAGAGAAGTCATAAATAAGTGATTTCAATAAATTTATAGAAGACACAAAGCGGACAAAGAAACACTACTGACAGAACAGGGAAGAGGAGCCTACAATCTAACATCAGGGTTGGGGAAGTTTTCTCTAAAGGCCAGATAGTAAATATTTCAGGTTTTGTGAACCAGGGGGCAAAATTGAAGATGCTATGCAAGTCTCTGTTGTAACTACTCAATTCTGTCACTGTAGCTCAGAAGCACCCATGGACAATACATATGTGAATGAGCGTGGCTAGATTCCAATAAAATTTTATTTATGGACACTAACATTTTAATTTGATATAATATTTGTGTCTTGCAATATTATTTTTAATCATATTTTATTGTGGTAAAAACACTTACCATGAGATCTACCCTCAATAAATTTTTAAGTGTATAATACATTATTATGTATAAGTACAATGTTGTACATTAGACCGCTAGCACTTATTCATCTTGCTTAACTAAAACTTTATGCCCATTGTTCAGTAACTTCCCATTTTCTCTCCATACCAACCCTTGGGAGCCACCATTCCACTGTTTAACTTTATGAATTTAACTACTTTAGGTATATGTCATAAATGGAATCATGCAATACTTTTCTTTCCACACCTGGCTTATACCACTTAGCATGTCTTCAAGGTTCATCTATGTTATCACATTTGCAGAGTTTCCTTTTATTAAGGCTGAATAGTAGTCCATTGTATGTATACACCACATTATTTATCCATTCATCTGTCCATAAACATTTAGGGTGTTTCCACATCTTGGCTATTGTGAATCATGCTGTAATGAACATATTACTCACTTGGTATTTATCAAAATTTTATTTAAAAATATAAGTGCTAAAAATGTAATTCAAAATGTACAAACATTTATGTTTGGGGGGAATTGAATGAAGGAGGTCAAACAGTACAGGTACAAACTTCCAGCTATAAGATAAATAAGTACTAGTGATATAATGTATAACACAATGACTATAGTTAACACTATTGTATAGTGTCTTTGAAAGCTGCTAAAAGAATAGATCCTAAAAGTTCTCATCACAAGGGATAAGAGCAAATTTTTGTACTGCATGAGGTGGTGAATGTTAACTAAACTTATTATAGTAATTATTTTGGAATGATATAAAAGTCACTGTGCCCATGCACCTTAAGCTTATACAAGGTTGTATGTCAATTATATCTCAGAAAAATAATATGTAAAAACTATTCTAAGTTCTCAGGCTATACAAAAACAGGTGGCTGGCCAGATTTGGCCTATGGACTCTGCCAATCCCTGTTCTAAAGCATGTTTACTAGTATGTGAGAAATGCTAAAAACAAAATCCAGGCTGCTTTTATACACAAAGAATGATCACAGCAATTTAAAGTCTGTCTAATGTCCTCTTTTTTTTTCTTTTTTTTTTTTTGTGTGTGTGTGTCCTTTGAGGCATTTTATTTCCACATATGTATTACATCCCTAGAAAAAGAATCCCAGGATTTTCCCTCCTGTGTGTTTTCATCTTGCTTCTTCATGGTCCATGATGCCCGCTGAGGTTGTCAGTACAATGAAGCCAAACTGACGGGACGGAAGCAAGTTGTTCTGCCATTTTTCTAGATCTCTGAGTTGCACATCAAATCTGGGGCTGATTACTCCACACTTGTTCAACCTGCCTGTGAGGTTCACAACTATTTTCCCAGCTCTGTGGTCATCAATAATTTCAAATTCGCCAATGTAACCATGCTTCATCATCACAGTCAGAAACCGGACGATGACTTTGGAGCATGGCCTAATGAGAACCTGGTGTTTGCCTCTCTTTTCGGCATTGTTGATACTCTTCAGAGCATCAGCCAGGACATTCATGCGCACCATTGTGGCGGCACAGACCGATGGCGGAAAGACCTAATGTCCTCTTTACTAATTTTTAAACAAGTAACTTTTCCCAAATATTTTCATGCTTATTATATAACTAACACATCAAAAAATATTAATTTACTAAATAAGATTTCCCCAGACATTTACATATTGATTGTAAAAGTAACTTATTATACTCTTTATAAGTCTGTACTATATTAACCTCTAAAAAGGCTTTAAACCCCTTAAAATAATATACTGAAGCAATGCTTCTAGAATGGACTAATACAGATATTGGAAAACTATTAGAAAAATATTAACATGATAGGTTTAAATATGCTTATTATGTATTTTCCATTTTAATACACATTTTATTTTTTCTTATCCAACTACTATTATACTCATTTGCCCTGAGAGACAGGGTTACCTTCTTGACCAGCTAAAACTGCAAATAGTGTTTCAAAGTCCATGACTGGACCTAAGACCACACATCTTGGGTCACCTTCCCAACTTGTTCTACCCAAGACCATCATCCACTTGGATGTGCCCCTTTTCACAGGTAGATTTTCATTACTTAAGAAACTGTCTAAATTATTAGTTCTAATTTTCTTTCTGTGATCTAAACGTTTCCCCTAAAATAATGCTTATTTTGAATGTCTTATCTTTACAGAACAACTGATATAGACTTACTTTGCAACTGTCTTTTCTTCATATATTTCCTTCCTTTAACAAGCCAGTCCTTATCTATTTTGTAACTGCTGGTTGGGAAAATAAAACTTTAAAGTCCAGCATAGGCCTGGACACAAGTTTTCCTTAGAATACTGAGCTCCTTCAGGCTTTGAGAAAAAAATATATAGATATGTAGAGAAAAGGAGGCTATGCATTAACGTAGAGTCATATTACCTCATACTAGAGGCCCAGGGAGCTATTGAAATCCAGCGAGGATGCGCCCCACCTCCCGCTGTGCGAGGAGGCACCCCGCAGTGGGCCGGGACCCACGCCTGACCTGCACAGCGCCGGCCTCCGCGTTGTGTCTACTGGGTTGGGGGCGTGCTCCCAGCCCCACGGTGGCCTCTCGGACCACACCCCCGGCCGCTGCGTTGTGTCCGCTGGGGACGGGCCAGGCGCTCCTGTGTGTTGTGTCTCCGCTCCGGCCCCCCACCAGCCCCAGCCTCCCCACAGCCACTGGGGCTAGGGGAGGCACGCAGTCCCCTCCTGCCCATCTGCAAGCGCAGCTCCTCCTAAGGGGTCGTGACGCCCGGCTATTAGCATATTCCCTGTTTATATATATAGATGTCTACTTTTAAAGTTGAATAAGAAAAAACACCAAGGAATGACATAAAATCAAAAAATATCAAGCTCATTTAAATGAAATGAGATTTGGAGGAGAATTTCAAAATTAGGGTACCCAAGATACTACTCTCTCCTGCCTTTGCAGATTTGGGTGGATCACTTTACTATAGACCCTGCATCCTTTTAGCCCCTACTTTTACCACTAGCAATTTGACTTTCACATTCAAAGTCCTCAGAGAAAACATTTCCTAATCTCAACTGAAGACCATCATCTCTACTGGGCAGAACTTTGAACTTGACCACCGCAAGGACCAGTATTCAGGCCATACATGGACTTGCTTGGGATTAATTGCCTGTTCCTTCTGCAAACTCTTATGACAGGGTAGTTGTGTTATGTTATGTAAACCATGGCCACCTATTCATGCTTGAAGGTGATTTACAGATGAAGTTTTTCTACTGAGCAAAAATTATTCTATCAAAGTGTGCCCCTAAAAGTTTCTGCTCCCCCAAAATGTGTCAGTATAGCTGAGGAAGGGGGATTTGCCTCATGTAAACTTGAAGATAATTAAAAGTTCCTTATTTGGAAATTCATTCACACTAACACATGAAGAATAAGACCAACATAATTCATAAACTTGTGCTAGGTTTCTTTTAAGTTGTTTAAATATTATTTTAAGAGCCTCATTGGTGTGTGGGTGTGGGTGTGTTTTGTAGCTCCCCAACTTAAAAATCCTTAAAGGCAAGAACCACATCTACTACTTTTTATACCCAAAAAATTTCTGAAATTCTGTGCTCAACAAGGGTGTTAAATAAATGTTACTGAGTGACTGGGCCTAAGGTTCTCTGGGAGTTCTTGAATAGTTGACTTTAACAGCTTCATTAACTATCTGTATCCACAGAGAGCTGAGATCAGCTCAGAGTAATACATAAGAAACCCTTCGGTTCTATAATATCAATAAAAAAATATTAAAATTACAGTGATGGGTTTTGAAATGTGAGCCATAAAGGAAATTATTTCTACCCTAAGTGAGAATATATGAATGTTCCTTCTTTCTTTACAATCTAATAAACTATTTGCTAATAGGCCAATGGCATGAATTGAAATTTCCTGGGCCCTAAACAAATTTTGCTTAAATTAAAGTGATCCAATCCTGTTTCTTGAGATTCTAGAGAAAATTCAAGCAGGCAAGGTTTTTCCCCATTTCATGTCAGAGTCTTCCTTCTTTATAATGAACTAGAGGCCCAGTGCATGACATTCATGCACTGGGGGTGGGGGAGTCCCTCAGCCTGGCCTGTGCCCTCTCGTAGTCTGGGATCGCTTGGAGGTTTTTAGTGCTGCCGCAGAGGCAGGAGAGGCTCCTGCCACCACCGCTGCACTCGCCAGCTGTGAGCCCGACTTCTGGCTGAGCGGCGCTCCCCCTGTGGGAGCACACTGACCACCAGAAGGCAGCTCCTGAGTTGAGTGTCTGCCTCCTGGTGATCAGTGCTTGTCATAGCGACTGGTCAGTCCACTGTTTGGTCGATTTGCATATTAAGGTTTTATTTATAAGATTAAGCTTGGGTTTGGGATTTTGTTTTTTAGAAACATGCCAATAGAAAACCATTTTACACTTGCAGCAAATCCACCAATCTGGTGACCTTGAAACAAGGAATAACCTTGGTTTATGGCAGTAGCTCTGTTAGACCTGAGCAAGTATATATGGCTTGTTCTCAAGCTTGATGATAATTAGATTTCTGAGTCATATTCAGAATATAACATTTTAACTGTAAAGACACACATAAAAATACTTGTTTTAGGTGAAATTTTTTGCTTAGTGACTGACTCAAAGGGCTATACAGAATTGTTAAGCCTAATTGAAATAGTGGCTGTCCCCTATTATTTCAGAAAATAGTAAGCTTCTTCACCTGTCACCAGAAAAACATCTCATTTGCCTTTAATCAAAGTATCACAACCAATGAATAATATGGGTTTTAGTTTTTCAACATGGAAACAGTTCTCCCACACAAAAGTTGGAGGCAATATTAAATTTATTTTTTTTTTTGACCTGCTACATTGGGAAAGGGCTTCCTGCCAAAGTCACAACCTCACCTCACTATTCTTTAAGTTCTACTCACAGGCAAGTAATACAAAAGGAAAAGAAATTAAACATAATAACACATCAGGGCACAAACTACAACCCCATGTGGGAAGCCACCTATAGAAGCATTGTTATGTTAACTCTTCACCAATTGTAACATGCCCTGTTCTAAGTGTATGACACTACAACACTAAGTCATAAACTCCTTCAAGGCAGAGCTTTATCCATATTTTATAATCTTGCTGCCCCACAGCACCCTCTTCTCTAGCAGTTAGAGCAGAGACGCATACACTGTAGTAAATAGCCCTTGAAGTGTCACTGCATGAAATCAAACTAGGCCACTGTAAGAAATAAGGTGAGCCCCCAAACTCAGGGGTCCTGGTAGAACACAAAACATACTTGGGAGCCAGGCAGCAAGGCAAGTATCTTTACTTCTGCGTAGAAGCGTGTGCAGCACATGGTCTGGAAGCATGCACACACTGAGCAGGCAGTCTGCTTGGCTATTAATCCTGATGCATGTGACCTGTTCCTCACTCTTGATTGGAGCTCAGGCGCACAAGTCTTTCATGATTGGCTAATTTGAAGGGAGGGGTTGGCCTTTGCTGTTTCAAGATGGCAGCCCGCAAGGGAGCTGCAAGCCATGCAGCCAACATGGTGGCTGCCAAGTCATGCAGACCAAAATGGCGGCTGACTAAACTGCTCTTTGACAAAAAAGATGACTTGTTTATTCTCACAGCCACCAGCACAGGTATTAGTTTTGATATAGGAAGAAAAAGGCAAGAAGGTTATGCCAACATTTCCAAACTGTGTTCCACATATTCTACAGAAAAAGAAAAATAATTTAGTAGTCTACCAGATTCAGGAAAATCCATATACTATATCGTCTTCTTAGAAATTCACATCCCAATGTGTATTCGCTGCAAAAAGTGTTATTTAAAACACTTACTCAATTTTATTTAATACAGCATTTCCATAGTGTGGTTAATTTTTTTTAAAATATTTTATTGATTTTTTACAGAGAGGAAGAGAGAGGGATAGAGAGTTAGAAACATCGATGAGAGAGAAACATTGATCAGCTGCCTCTTGCACACCCCCTACTGGGGATGTGCCCGCAACCAAGGTACATGCCCTTGACCGGAATCAAACCTGGGACCCTAGAGTCCGCAGGCCAATGCTCTATCCACTGAGCCAAACCGGTTTCAGCATAGTGTGGTTAATTTTATGTGTCTACTCCACAGAGCTAAAAGGAGGCCCAGAAAGCTGGTAAAAAAAAATATTTCTGAGTGTGTCTGTAAGGTTGTTTCCAGAAGAGATTAGCATTTGAATTGGTGAACTAAGTAAAGCAGATTGCCCTTCCCAATGTGGGTGGCCTAATCAAATCCAATAATGCCAAATAGAACAAAAAGGTAAAGGAAGGGCAATTTGCTCTCTCCATTTGAGCTGGGATATGCATCATGCATCTTGTCCTGCCCTTGGACATTAGCCCTCCTCGTTCTCAGGCCTTCAGACTCAGGGCAGACGGGGCGGGGGGGGGGGGGGGGGGCGTGGAGACTGGGTGTTATTTTATCAGCTCCCTCTATTCTCACCCCAGTTTTTAGGCTTTTGGATTTTAGACTAAATTACATCATCATTTTCCCAATTCTCTAGCTTGCAGGAAGTAGATGGTGGGAATTAATGGCCTCCATAATCAAGTGAGTCAATTTCTATAGTAAATATCAGTTTTATACAAACATATGTGTAAATAATGTCTCCATAATCAAGTGAGTCAATTTCTATAGTAAATATCAGTTTTATACAGACATATCCTATTGGTTCTATTTCTCTGGGGAACCCTAATATAGTAAGCATATTGGACAATAGAGTCCTTTTCAGAAGATATCTACTGACATTTAGAAGAACATCAATGTCCCATGGAGCAAAACATCAGAAATCTTCAGTTGAGAAGGAGAGGCACAGATTCCTGGACTCAAACAGACCTGAATTTTGCCATTATTGGATTCATGTGACCCTATGCAAGTTACTTACCCTCTCTGGGCCTCAGTATTTCCAAATGCAAACTAGGCAATAAGGCATCCTTCATAGATTGTTGCTATTGTTAAATAAAATAATGTACTATATTGCTTGTCATAATTTTTTTTTGTTCTTTCCCATAAGAAGAACTACCCATTCCCTTTAGGGCAGTGGTTCACAACCCACAGGTTGAGAACTGCTAGCAGGGTCACCTAAGACCATCAGAAAACACAGATATTTACATTACGATTCATAACAGTAGCAAATTATAGTTATAAAGTAGCAACGAAAATAATTTTATGGTTGGGGGTCACCACAACATGAGGAACTGTATTAAAGGGTTGAGGCATTAGAAAGGTTGAGAACCACTGCCTTTGGGGGATAGAAGAAAGAAGGAAGTAGTTTTTCCACTAGGATGGTAGTTATTGGTGGACGTGGGAAAATTAGGATCAATGGGGGGGCGGGGGCGGGTTGTGGAAGGATTGAGCAAAAGAGGAAAAAAAAAGAGAAAGAACTCAATAAATAAATAAATAAAGTTAACAAAAGAAGTTAAAAATACATTTAAAAAAATAAAATGTCAGACATACTAAAATAAGTACAATAGTAAAAGCAAAAGGAATGAGGGGTGGTAAGAGACCCTCTCCTACCATGAACATGGAACAGGGAACTTCAGAAGACTATGTCTGAGGGTTTGCAAATGGACAGAACAGTATTTGTCTCTAATCTAAATTCTTTGAACATCCTGCAGGACAGGCTGAACACCAAGCTTTTCTGAGCAAACATTAGGGACTTAGGCCCAACTCTAATTCATCAACTTCGGAAATCCAGCCTAACCCAGATATTCAGTTTCTTTTCAGATGGTATTGATATGTGATAACAATCTCTCAGTCCCTGACAAAGAACAGCCAGCCTGAGAGAGAAAAAAACTCAAAAACACTAACAATGGAATGATAAGTTAGAGAAATTTACTCACCAAACCTTCAACTCCTGCAGTAGACTTGTCAGCACATTACATAGGGGTTTTAATTTAGTAGCTTCCCAACATATGGGCAACAATATGGTCTTAGCAGTTCCCTGTTACTGGCATGGCAGAAGAGGGAGAAATAATTAGATATTGACAGGCAAGTGGCTGCTCTCACAGCTCAGCCAAGGCTTCTACAGAGGACACCAGATATTTTTAAACCACAGTGCTATTGCAGCTAAAGAAATTGTACAGCCCAGTTGATGTGGTTCAGCAGTTGAGGTTACCATTTGATTTCTGGTCAGGGCACATGCCGGGGTTGTAGGCTCAATCCCCAGTGTGAGGTGTGCAGGAGAAACCAATCAATGATTCTCTCTCATCATTGATGATTCTGTCCCTCTCTCCCTATCCCTTCCTCCCTCAAAATCAATGAAAAAAATATTTTTTAAAATAAATTGTACATTTTTCTTTTTCTGGAAATAGGCATTCGTTTGTTTCAGAGTCTGATGATAAATAAGTGATGGAAGTCATAATACAATGCTCTAATACTTTCACCTAATTTCTTATTTTAAATAAAGCATATATGCTGCCTATGAAATATGCCTTGGAATTTTAGGGGGCAAAAACATTGATAGTTTCTTACTCTCACGTCCTTAAGAAAGCACACATCCAAACAACTTGTTTTCAGTTGTCAGAATCTTTATTCTGCACATTATATGAGAAGAGACCTAAGGATTCTATATGAACCCAGCAAAACAGACCTTAAACATACATTTGAGAAGGCTGAGACAAGAAATTCTTTTCCCAAAAACACTGGAAACTGCTCAAGGTCTATAAATCTATCTTGATTGCCACCCAGAATACTGTCACCACCATGACCAACCAGCACAATTCTCAGTATCCAGGAGTAATTCATAACTATTGACCAATATATTGATATTTTTCCAATATGCAGACTCTGTTACATGGCCTCTAGAAAAACAGTACAGTGAAATTAAGCAGGAAAAAGTGTGATGCTTCTTCTTTGTGCTCATTGTCTTCACCACACACAACCATGCCTGGTGGGAGTTCAGCCCATGAGAAGGTTCAATTTGTCTGAGATCAGACACTTTTTTGTAAGTAAACAGCATTTTTCCCAAAGAAAGCACATATAAATTACAACTAAGTTTTACTTCTTTTGTTTTATTTATATAACCAAACATGTGTATGTTTATTTTCAAAGAAGAAAATTTATTGTCTAACACTCATCTCTTGTTCATATCCAGTGTTATAGACTGAATGTTTGTGCCACTCCCAAATTCATATGTTGAAGTCCTAACCCCCAATATGATGGTATTTGGAGATGGGGCCTTTGGGGGGTAATTAGGTTTAGATCAATCATGAGGGTGAGGCCCCCACAATGAGATTAGTGCCTTTATAAGAAAAGGAGGAGACACCAGAGTTCACTCTCTTCCCACACACACCCACCAAGGAAAGGCCACATGAGGACACGGCAAGAAGACAGCCATCGGCAAGCCAGGAAGAGAGCCCTTACCGAAACCCAACCATTCTGGTACCCTGATCTCAGACTTTAAGTCTCAAGAACTGAGAAAATAATTGTCTGTTGCTTAAGCCACCCAATCTACAGTATTTTCTTATAGCAGCCCAAGCAGACCAAAACAATGGGATAAATGTGATTGAAAATAGAGCTAGTGGTTATATGGGAAAGGACAGCATGACACAAAAAGGAATTATACTCATAAAACCAAAATATGTTTTCCTCTGACTTTCGTTTTAAAAGATGAGATGTTGTAGAAATATCAGAACCAGACAGGCTGTCTGCCCTTGTCAAGGGTCTAGGCACTAATGCTGTGAAAGTTAAAAGTTCTGTGACAGGAAACTAAACACAGCCACTGAGCTTGAAGGTGAACAAGCAGGTCTTCAACAGCAACCCCAGAGACAAATGCATACTGACAGCATTTGCAAAGTCAGATCTGAATTTCCAGACTCATTGGAAATTAGTGCTGTGGATTCCAAAGTCCAATCAACCTTCAAACTTCTATGTTCACAGAGCGGGGAAACCTTATCATTTAATACTCCCCAAAGTATTCTACTTTTCTTCATAAATTTGCTCTGGAGAGGGCTTTGTATGAGTCAGATTCTGCAGAAAAATGGAACCAATAGGAGAAATAGACAGAGATTATAAGGAAACTGGCTCGTGCAACTGCAGGGACTGGTAAATCCAAAATCTGTAGGGCAGACCAGTAGACTAGAAATTCAGGTAAGAGTTGATGTTGTAGTCTTGAGTCCAAAATCTGCAGGGCAGGGCAGTAGTCCGCAAACTCAGGCAGGGTGTTGTGGTCTTGAGGACAATTGGTTCTTCCTTGGGAAACTTCAGTGTTTGCTCTGAAAGCCTTCAAATGGTTGGAAGTGGCCCACTTGCATTATCCCTGTTTTATTCAAAATCTACTGACTAAATCTAAAAATATATCTTCACAGCAATATTTAGACTGCTGTTTGGCCAAACAACTTGACCCATAAAATGGAAAGTGAAAAGAAAACAAAGACAAATTTTCCAATTGTCTTCTGTCCTAACCAACTAATCTTCCTAAACCTCTATATCATTCCTTGACACATTAAACAACTCCCTGAATCAAATATGTTCTATCATATCCAAAGGGATGCCTTGCATTTTTACTAAAGTCAACATTGCAAGTGCAGGATGAGTTTCTGGGGTGCGTGAAATAAACATGGGCAGCTCTAAGGCCAAGTTGCACTCTATAAAGAAGTCAACTCTTAGGGCAAGGATACTGGTTGTCGGTTCAGCATTTTAGCCCAGGGGCTAGCCCAATGTCTGACACACGGTTGGTCTTCAAAATATTTTGTTGAATGAATACATGAATGAATTAGGGAGGTAAAAGAGGTTAACATTATCAAAGATGCTTCCTACTTTGGGATGACAAAGGCAAGTAGAGGTCTATTTTATTTCTTTATTTGTTCTTATTCTCCAATACAAAATTAAGAAAGAAAGAAATAAAAAATAAAAAAAACAAAATTATTACCTCCACGAATTCAACAAGGTGCAGACTTGCTGTAACTCTACTCTAGTCCCCAGCTCAATAAGGTTTCTTCTGTATTTTGGAGCTATTCATTTCCATTCCATGTTGCAGCATTCCGAATTCAATGAGCATGTTTACCAGCTATATGACCTTGAGCAATAACAATAATAACAGCTAACACTAACCAAATGTCAGGTACTATTTGCAGAGCCTATATTTACCCATTACATTCTTACAAGGTGAGTGCTATTAGTCTCCTTTTTATAGAAGAAGAAACTGCAGCACAAATAAATTAAGGAAATTGCTCAAAAGTCAGACTAGTAGTTAGTGGCTGAGTTGCAACTGGACTCAGTCTAGTTCTAGACACCTCTCTCTGCCTCTACTATACTGAATTTTACTTAGCTGCTCTGAGCCTCAGTGTTCATTTACAAAAGGAATAAATACATCCTCCCTTGTAGAATTAGCTTAGATTTAGAACCAATATATGTAGAGCTCATAGCACCGTGTCTAGCACACAGCCCATAGGCCCTGGGTAAATGGTGGTGGTAGGGGATGGACAGTAATAGCAGTTGTAATTGTTGCTGTTGTCATTGTTATCATTGAAATGGCTGAAGTAGATTTTCTCAACAGCCAGCTCATCTTGCAATTGCTACTTAAGTAACAAAATTTAAAGGGACATGAACCTATCACTACTGCTTGGTTTACAGAATAAATAATAAAACACATACTAATAAATGAATACAGGGATGCAGAGTAACCATTTCTAGATTGTTTGCCGTGCCACTCTCTTAACATCAAGTTTTAGACTAACTGCAGAAAAAGTGTGGTAGACTAAAGATGACCACAAATTTTTGCTACTCCCTCTATTAAAGAACTGACTTCAATTCCCCTTTCCCTGAATCTGGGCTGGCTTTAATGAATTGCTTGACCAATAGAATGTGGCAGAATTAACATTCTGAAAACTCTAACACTAGGTCATGGGAGCTTTCAATTTCTAACTGGGCCATTTAAAACACTTGCCCTAGGAGGCCTGAACTCTACGTAACTATCCTGAGTAGCTAAGGCCAACCTTCCAGCCATCTCATCAAAGTGGTGGATATGTGAGCGAAGCCATTTTGGACCGTCCAGACCAGCTCATCTCTCAGCTGAATACCACCAAGGGACCTCATCAATGCCACTTGAAACAGACAAATCACCAGAATTGCCAAATTCCTGATCAACAAAATAGTGAGATACAATAAAACAGTTGTTTAAAGCCACTATGTTTTGGAATAGTTTGTTAAGTTGCAACAGTTAACTGGAACAGAAAGATTTCCAAAATACCAAATGAGAACTTGCACAGCTCTATGCCCTGAGAAAGAATACTTTTGGATTCAGCTGCCAATCAATAGAATCTAAATGATTGATGTTGAGGAGGCAGTATAAATATTTCTCTCTTTTCCGCAACCAACACGGCTAAAGAGTGGACAGGAGTCCTGAGTAGGGGTGACGGGGATTGAGAAAATGAAAGAGACAGACACAAAGATAGTAGAGAAAGCTGGGACCGGGTGGGACAGCTGTCCTCTGATGGAGAGACAGTAACCCAGAGCCAATACAGCGCATTTATTTTAGATAGTAAGATACCAGGAAGTTTTACTGAAGAAAATATGTGCATTCTTGTGGCTTCTTTGTAATCGTCACTTCTGGGTGGGCCCAGATAATTGTGTTTGTTCCTGATGCCTGGCTGGATTTAGATAATGAAATCCACCCCCTGGCACCTGAGCTAAAGGTCAGACTGACAACACACCTGCCTCTGGCAAGGTATGTTTCCAGGGCATGGCTCTGCCAAGCACCCCTGGATTCAGACGACAATCAGTTCAGGGGCTTTTCCCAGGCGCTCTCTACAAGGCAGCACTGCTCAGAGGGGAATATGTTTATTAGAAAAAGAAAATGTAACAGGCTTGGTTAATAGGAATAGAATGTGTGATGTCAGTGAATTCAAGGTAATGCCTACAAGTCAACAAGACCTTAGAAAGATATAAAAAAAAGGGGGGGGGGGGGGGGGGCGGGCAGAAACTTCAGAATGTTTCCATTCTTGCTACCACAAAACTGGAACAAATCAACAACAGAATTTGATCAGATGGAACAGAGGGTCCAACTGAGACAAAAATGCTTGTGCCATGTAGATGCCCTCATCAAGAGGACCCTCTTAAGTTAATGATATTGCAGTGAGAAAGCCACATATAAATTAAGCTTATAATAATTAAAGGAGGGTTACATGTGTCTTGCTCATTCCACTTTGAGGAAGGGTCTGGAAAAAAGTGAGAGAAACATTTTTGTCCCAAACAAAAGGTGAGCCCCCTGAGAAAAAAACAATTTGAATACTGGGTAAGAGGGTTAAACACGGTTAGACAGGGCCCGTGTGCTCCAGAACTTTTTGTGTGGCAGACCTCTGGTTTGAGCCAGTGAAGAAAATGAACAACGTGAATGTTTTATACATAGCAGCTATCTGGCTTGTTAGAAGTTGCTGCTTGGTGGAAGGAAACCAGGCAGAGTAAGATATAAACCAGCACCCATGTAGTCGAGAAAAGTTTGCAATTCCCCTACTGAACCTATGCAACACCCCTCTGGGGGCAATAACAATATTTTAATTTCTGAAGTTATAAACAGAGCTATTAAACAACTTACTTAAAGCCATGTGACACTTTGGATAAAAGTTTGCAAAGCAAGGTTGTTTCTAATTTATAGCTCTCTCTCCCTCTTTCCTAGTCTCTCCCTTTCCATTTTTCTTCTTTCTCTCTTTGTCCCAGGAAGTTAATAGATTTGGTATATATACTAGTACTACGAAAGCCTTTCCTGAGAATTGCCATGTAGATATTTCAAAGTAGTCCTAAATTTCTATATTATTCTTTATTATTTTTCAATTGTTGGCAGTATTACTGAATAGCCCCATAACAAGGAAAAAGGACAGCTGAAACTGCCCAAGGCCAAGTGATTTATAAGAACTTTATTTCATGACACTGTGTGGTCAATCTTTTTATTCCAGGGAATTCCTGTCTGCAGAAAGTTTCCACTGTTGTGTCCAGCTGTTCTTGAAGAGCACTGATGGGGTGACAGTCCAAGACTTAAAACAGCTGGAATAAAAAGGAAAAAGTGGCATTTTGCGACAATCCAATACCAAATTATGCATAATTTCCCATTCTCACAAAACCTAAAGAAATTCTGACCCACAAATATTGATCATTTTTTATTTGGTTAAAAAAATTAAGTTTAAAGAGATACATATACAGCTTCAGAAAAGCTTTTTTTCATCTTTCTCACTTTTAGTAATGAGATTAAAGGTTTTGTTAAAAGTAAAGAAGATCAATAATCCTTAAGGCACAAACTTTTCTAAACAGTCCATCTTGGAAAATATGTTGCTCCCTATGCAATTCAAACACAGCCTTGAGAAAATTCATCCCATAGAAAAGAAAAGAGAAAATTTTATCTTTAAATATTAAACAATTCAATACTTTGGTTTATATCCTAACAAATAGATAGGTGATAGATAGATAGATGATAGATGATGATGATGATAGATAGATAGATAGATAGATAGATAGATGACAAATAGGTAGACAGACAGAACGATAGATAGATAGATAGATAGATAGATAGATAGATAGATAGACAGACAATCTGCCAGTGGACAGTCGTTCTGTAGGTAATTTTTTTTCTTTTTGATCCATGATCATCTATTATATACTGTCTAGTATTGTTTTGTGTTTCTTTTTTCTCCAAGAAGGTTTTGAATTCCTTTAAGCTGAAGGACTATGTTCCTGTTGTATCCCCCACTGAATAAAGTAGAGTTCTATACAAGGTAATCAATCATTTTTCTTAATCTAAAATTCACACAGCCCTACCCGGTTTGGCTCAATGGATAGAGAGTTGGCCTGTGGACCGAAGGGTCCTGGGTTTGATTCCGGTCTGGGGCTCACACTTGGGTTTCAGGCTCCTTCCTGGCCTGGCCCCTGGTCGGGGCTCGTGCAGGAGGCAACCAATTGATGTGTTTCTCTCACATCGATATTTCTCTCTGTCTTTCCCTCTTTTCCACTCTCCCTGAAAATCAATAGAAAAAATATCCTCGGGTGAGGATTTTTAAAAATAATTAATTAATTAATTAATTAATTAAACTTCCCTTCCTGAGTCTCCCCAAATCCCCCCAAAATAAAATAAAATTAACACAAATGAACATGTATTTTTCTTCCAAGCATTGTGGGAGATTTTTAGAAAGTTAATTAAAGATTGTTTCCACAACTATTTGCACATTTTCAACCTTGTTCACTAATGACTAACTTATAAAAACATAACTAATACCTTTATCCTAGGAGCAAACATTTCATGATGATCAAATAGTGGCTTTTCTGCCCAGCTGCCTGCTGAATGAGGAAGACGCATGAGAGACACCATAGGTGATGCGGAGTCATGCGGGACGGGAGGCAGCGCCTATGGGGCCTCTCCAGGCTTTTTAAGGTGCAACAGAGCCTATAAGCTGAAGATGAATGAAGGTTGTCATGATGGATGTTTGCCAAAGACTTGTCACAGAGGATGACTAAATCACTAGGAGCACAAGTAACAAGCATATAGGTAGCTGCAAATGAATGTTCAAGTTCTTAGCTTGTTCAAAATTTCTTCATTACCTCAGAGGTGTAGCATGTGTCAATTTGAAAGGGAAAAGGAAGAATTGGTCAAGGAGGCATGAATTGAAGCAAATGATGACAACGAATATTTTATTTAACATCCATCTCTTCACAATAAATTATGTTGAAAGCACACACAAGAAGGAGGAGAAGAAGGAGAAGGACGAGGAGGAGGAGGAGGAGGAGGAGGAGGAGAAGTTGTTCAAACATTGCTCCCAATTTCCAGGACTGAGGCCAAAAGACTGTTTAAAACTTTATATTAATAGAAATGCATTGCTAACAAAATCAGTGGGGAAAAGGTAGACAGTGAGATATTTATACCCTAATAACTAATGAAAGAATAAGAACTAGCCTACTAAATTTCCAAAGAGATGTCTGGAAAGTGTGATGTATATATTATTTATTTTATTTTGAGAAATACAAATATCATATTGTTTTACTTATATGTGAAATCTATTTAAAAAACACAAATGGACAAACAAAATATATATCATTATGATGTTTGCAAGCATTTTAAATTACTAAATTACTTCCAAGTTAACATAGTGAGAGATTCTACATGGTAATGAAAGCCTGCTAAGCTTCTTCTTAATAAATTTAATTTTTTTTAAGTTCCTCATAAAATATCCTTGAAGACACAAAAATGTGAAAGCTGGCTTTGGGACCAAATAATGAGAAAAGATCTTAGAAAATCAGGGTGGAATTCCCACTAACTGCAACATCAGTCGAGATGGTGTGAGAAGTACACTATTGAACCACCTATCACCTACTCTACCCTCTGAAACAGTAGAAAAGGCCATTCAACACCCCAGCAAATCAGTGCTGAAGACAAAACTGAGAAGTCAAGAAAAAAAGACAAAAAGAATAAAATAATGTGAAGAGTAGAGGACAAAAGCCAGATAAGAATTATAAATATTCCAATGAAAGAAAAAGTGGAACAGAAATGAAAATACCTCAGTTGAAAAAAACACATGAGCATAAGTGTTCTTGGAGTCCCAGGAAAAAATAAGCAAATGCCAATAGTAAGTAAGTGTATATATGCAAAATATCATAATTTCAAAGATTTTTTAAAAAGATACTCTACAAGCATCTGGGGAAAATATCTGGCCTCACATTTCTTTCCAACCTAAACATACCAGAAGTTAGTAGCACAATCAGTCTACTGAATGATGAGGTAAAACAGCTGTGATCTAGGAATATTATATCCATCCAAGTAATTATTCACTTGAGACAGCAACAGAAAGACTTCCTGAAATAAGTAAGGGCTAAAAATATATACTACTGAAATATGACCTGTGTTAAATTTAAATAAGACAAGATCTCTGAGCTCTTTATTTAAATAAAAAAAATCTGCAGACTAACTTTATTTAACCTCAAGCAAGTGAAATGAGAGGAAACCACTGATCACTTTCAGATATCACCAAGGGTTCACAAGTTTTTTACCTTTTAGGAAAAAAAGAGATGCCTATATCAAAATTATTACCAAAGCAACACATAATTAAGTAAAACAAGCAATTAAAATTAGACCTTTTGGGGATTAAAGATTACTGTCAACGGTAGTTAGTAGCCATCTCTGAAGCCCAGGTAGCTCATAAAATTCCTTATCAGGAATTAATATGAGCAAGAATACTTTCTGTTTTTCCCTGCAAGTGCTGGGAAAGAGGAAACTAACATTTCCTTCTTATATTGCACTGCCTTCTTTTTCTCGTGATTAAGAAAGCCTGTGTTTCAAGACTAAGTATGAGGATTCCTTTGATTACCACTAACCAAAAAAGGACCGGGCCTCTGAAGTTCAAAGTATATAATATGGCATCTCACTTTTCCAAAAACACGAATAAGAGATTTCCTCCCACTTCTGAAGATGAATCAATCTAGTGTGGACTTCTGCATTACAGCCCTGGCTTCCTTGAGGTACTTAAGTTCTCTGAGTCTCAGTTTCCTCCTCTGGATATATCACTGAACCTCTATCATTAGATTCCAATGAGAATCAAATAAGATAGTATAGGTAAACTAAGTGTCTGCTACACAGTAAGTACATAATGATAAACGTTTTAATATCATAAATTATTACCTAATAATATGTTATTCTCATGGATAAATATATTTGTATTAATTATCTATTGCTTTCATTACATATTATCCCCAAAATTTAGTGGCTTAAAACAAGAAGCATTTATCTCAGAGGAGTTTCTGAAGGTCAGGAATCCAGAAGCAACTTACCTGGTTTTTCTGGCTCCATATCTCTTATGAAGTTGCAGTCAAACTGCTGGTTGGGGGTGCAGACATCCAAAGGTTGATAGTCCTGGGGATCCACTTTCAAGAGACTCTCTCACATGGCTGGAGCCTTGGCTCCTTATTGGTTAGTGGCAGAAGACCTCAGCTCCTAGTGTACATGGGCTTCTGCTCACATCTTGTCAGCTCACTTTACCCAGAGTGAGCAATTCAGGAGAAAGAAAGAAGCCACCGTGCCTTTCATGACCTAGTCTCTGAAGCCCCATATCATTACCTCTGCTTTTCTCAATTCATTAGAAGACATCACTAAGCCTGTTCACACTCAAGGGAAGGTGAATTAGGCTCCACCTCTTGAAGAATATATAATTATTTATGGAAATATTCAAAACCACCAAATTCTACTCATGTATTATATGCATTTTTCTCTAAGAAATAGAAAGCCAAAATATTAAAAGAAAACCTTTTATACTGAGATATAACTGACATATAACATTGTGTAAGTTTAAGGCATACAAGGTATTGATTTGAGACATTTCTATATTGCAATATGATTACCACCTTACCCTTAGCCAACACATCCATCATGTCACATAATTATCATTTCTTTATTTTATGGTGAGAACATTTAAGATGTAATCTCTTAGCAACTTTGAAGTATATAATACAATATTGTTGACTATAATCCCAATACTGTACATTAGGTCCCCAGAACTTATTGATCTTCTAATTGTAAGTTTGTACTCTTTGACCAGCATCTCCCCAATTTCCCCACCCTCAGCCCCTGGTAACCACCATTCTACTCCATGTTTAGAAATTGTGGTTACCAGGAAAACTAATAAAATATATGGAATTAAGCAGAAAAAAAGGTTTTGAAACATGTTTACAAAATTTAATTCCAAAACTTTCCTATAAATTACAGTATCTATCTATATAAAGCAGGCATATGCAAATTGACCATCACGCTGTCACAAAGATGGCGGTGCCCACAGCGGAGGTGGGGTTTCTGTAACACGAGATGGCTGCGCCCACAGCAGAGGCCGAGTTCCCATAATGAGCCTTAATGAGCAATAAGGCTGCGTGGCACTGGGCCAGGGCAGGGGACCTGAGGCTGCGCCCCCACTCCCGCCTGTTGGGGCTTGACAGGGTACCTCAGGCTGTGCCCCCCGCCCCGGCGCCAGGCCGGGGGACCTCAGGCTGCGCCCCCTACCCGGCAGGGCTTGACAGGGGACCTCAGGCCACGCTCCTCACCCGGCGGGGCTTGACAAGGAACCTCAGGCCGCACCCCCTGCCCCAGCATTGGGCCAGGGGACCTGAGGCCGCACCCCCTGCCTGGCGGGGCTTGACTGGGGACCTCAGGCCATGCCGCCCGCCCTGACGCAGGGCTGAGGGACCTCAGGCCACGCCTTCCACCCCAGCGCCAGGCCAGGGGACCTGAGGGTGCACTGGGGGACCTGAGGTTGCGCCTCCCCGCCCAATGGAGCTTGACGGGGGCCCTGAGGCTGCACCCCCCTCCCGGCGGGGCTTGACAAGGGTGGGGCTGGCCGGGGCTGGATCTCACCCAATAGGGGTGGGGTTGGCTGGGTCTGGGTCTTGCACGATTTTGAGGCACCGCTGGAGGGCAGGGACTTGACTCTGGGTCCCACAGCACACCCCAGACTGACAGAAGGAAGATTTTCATATACATTTTACTAATTTTCTTTTATCTCTGACACTTCTATTATAGAGAAAGGGCAAATAGCAATATTAAAATATTTCCTCTAATTAATCCCCTTTTAATGTGCACGAATTTCGTGCACTGGGCCACTAGTATAATATAAAGTTGTAAAATAACAAGCTAAACTTATAACCCAAAATTATTTGAGCAAACATATAGAAGAAGTAAGGTAAAGGATTATAGAAGAGAAAAGCACACTGCATTTATTGCTGTATATGGGAAGAAGTAACTGTTTTGATATTGATTTTGATGATTAACAAAATATAAATTTAAATATATAACTGATAAACCAAAATTCAGCCACTAGTAATATTTTATTATGATATTTTCTCATCATAAAAGAAAAATACCCCCAATATAATATGGAAAAAATTTTAAATATCACAAAGGATAACCCAGCTGGGTTCCAAGATATGAAAAAAACCTAAGTATCTATCAACCCACAACCCAGGTACGTGCCCTCGATGGGGAATCGTATCCACAACCTTTCAGTGCTCCGGCCGACGCTCTAACTACTAAATAGCACCAGGCAGGGCGGTATGGTGATGAATATTAACTAGACTTATTGTCGTGATCATCTTCAAACTGACTAGGGCATATTTCAATTTTCTAAACTTCTTTTTAAGGAAGTTTTTATGATCAGACTGTCAGACCTCAGAGGGAAGGTAGGGGAGGGTGGGGACAAGGGAGATAGATCAACCAAAGGACTTGTGTGCTTGCATATGAGCCTAACAAGTGATCACAGACAACAGGGGGATGGGGGCATGCGTGTCGGGGGGTTTGGGATGGGAATGGGGGGGGGGGGTTGATAACAAATATGTGATACCTTAACCAATAAAGTAATAAAATAAAATAAAAAGAAAGTTTTTATTTCCCTATAGCCTCTACAATGGAGTATCTGCCAGTTTCTCAAAATCAGAATTTAGATTCTGGCCCCCAGTAATTGCTTTGATACTTCTCCTACCTATGTCTCTACCATGTATACAAGAAGCTACAGGACCGGTTTCAGATGGTGCTGCATTTTGATCATCTTAGTGCAGAACTGAAAGAGCAATTTTCCCATTCACCCAACAGTAACAACTGTTGCAAATTGAATTAGTTGCCTTTATAGACAATAAAAGAAAATAAGCTGATTTTCAAAAGGAAAAAAAGTCTACTTTAAGGCAATTTCTCAGACAAAAACACATTGTCTTTATTCCAAGAACAAGAAATTCTACCTAATAGTCCTGGCTATTTTAATTTTGACACCTGAGATACTTCTACTCATGCAAGTCATATCTTACATCCTCCCAATAAGGCAAGGAATGTGAATAACATTCATTGTACCACAATTTCACTCCTACAATGTTCATTCATATTAATAATGGTTATTCTCTATCATTTGAGTTAGCATTATCATCACTTCATATCATCTGATTCCCATCACTTCATATAATTTGATTCAAAAAATTATAATGTGATCAATGTAAGATTACACAAAAATATATAGAAATTGTTATGTAATCACTAAGTTATTAGAGTTACCATTATCATTACTTTATTTCATTTGATTCCAATTCTGGGAGACAGAAAATTAGGATGTGTGGACCATGTGCACCACAAAAATATTAAATTGTATTATATAATCACCAAGTTATCTGTGAGTACATGGGAGCCCAACAAAAAAACATGAGAGGATAGTACTCTATACCAATTCTATTTTAAGCTATTAAAATAGCTATTATGCCATAACTTAATAATAATGTTGACTCTCTTTCTCAACATTCATGATCTCATCTAATTTATAGGTTTTATATATCACCTTGACACTGATAATTTCCAAATGCCTATTCTTAGCACTGAACAATCTCTAGAGATCCAGATTATTGTCTTATAGACTGCTTGGATGTCAAACATGATTCTCAAATGTAATAATTCCAAAGCAGAACTTGATCTATTTTCCTCCAGACTTTTAGGGTTTGTCCACCTAATTGCTCAAGCCTAAAACCTAAAAGTCATTCTCTTTTTTTTATTTTTTGAAATATAATCAACATATAACACTGTAACTTTAAGGTGTGCAGCATGTTGGTTTGGCACATTTACATATTGCAATATGATTACCGCCATAGTGTTAGTTAATACTATATCAAGTCACATAATTATTATTTCTCTTTTGTGATGAGAATAATTAAGATCTAGTCCCTAGCAGCAATTATTGATTCTTTTCTTTCCCTCATCACCCAGACTGCTGCAATAGAAGGGCTCAGCTGCCACAGATGTTCTGTTGCTGAACTCAGAAGATAGCACTGAGGGGCACTGGGAAAGCTCCTGATGGAGGTACTAAATAGCCCCTTGCAAGGCAAACCCCTTAGGAGAGGCAAGGACAGTCTAACATTCTCTTTTAGGAGAAGTAGGGTTGTTTTTACTGGCAAAGAAAACATAATTTAGAGGCTAAATATCCCTAGCTTCATCAGAATTTGCCCATATGTCTTAATTGCAAAATTTAGGTCCCACTGCTTTCCAATCTAAGCCCTAATCTTCACACAAAAAGACCTTGAAAGATTGGGAACTCAATTTATCCTGTTATTCAGCTACACACAAGCTTAGGCTTTGAAGTTTGTTATTTGTTCGTTTGTTTTCAGAAATCTTAGTCCTGCAGCTATAGGAGATAAGTGGGGGTTTATAACAGTTATAGAAGTTTTCCAGAAGTATGAAGCTTTGAACTCATCATTTTCTCCCTACCTCTACTCTAGTACATGTAAAAGAGCACCACCCAATCCCATTGCCGTTTTTTGTTTTCATTAAAATGGTCTATGGAAGCAAATACTTGGTCTCCTAAGGACTTGCCTTCTAGTTTCATTACAGGTGTCTACAGGTGGTTGTTTTAGTCACTGTTTTACCTCTGCATGATCTACAACTGGATACAGGATTATTATGCCTCTAAATCAAATCAGATCAGAGAACCAATTCCTGAGAATCCAGAACCAATTCACAGAACCCAGAATCACTTCAGAAAATCCTTCCTTGAAACCTGAATAGTTTTATTAACCAATGTTACCCCTAAAAATTTCTATTTTTAAAAATGTTTTTAAAATAGGCAAATGAGAATAGATATTTCAGAAAAAAAGCTACCCAATAGGAAAATAAACGTATAAAAATAAAATAAACCCATTTTAAAAATAAAGAAAATCCTTCCTTAAGGTCCCATTCCTCTGAAACCACTTCCTGTACCAAATTCTGTGTTAGAGCTTGATCAAAATTTATTATAGGAGTTTGACCTTAAGCCAGAGGTGGGGAACCTTTTTTCTGCCAAGGGCCATTTGGATAGTTATAACATCATTCGTGGGCCATACAAAATTATCAACTTAAAAATTAGCCTGCTATATTTGGTCAAACACTTAATTAACTCACCCGTAATGCCTTGGCAAGGCCAGACCAAATTATTTCACGGGCCTTATACCGCCTGTGGGCCAGCCATTCTCCAACCCTGCACAAGTGGAAGGTGGTAAACAGTCTACTAAAGGCTGCTGTTTCTATATCGGTGCCCAGCTGGAAGTTAGCAAGGCAGGTAAATGGGAAGAAAATTTAAGTGGAGGAGAGAAAGGACTAATAGGAATCTGAAAGAACAATTTAGATACCACAGTATGAACTTGGAGCCCACTTCTGTCTCACACAACCTCTAAGCCATCTTAGATGATATGGGAGAAGCTATTGCCCTTCACCCCCTCCCCGCAACACACACACTCATACACACACAGTCCAGGATTCAAAAAAGCTTAGGGAAGAGTCGGGCAGGAGCCAGAGGAGCTACAAGCATGCCCACTGCCCCACACTACCAATGCAAGTCAGCAGATCAGCAACAATTATGTGGGAAAATCCAGCAGTGCCTGATGGTACACCAACCTTCTGGATAGAAACATGGCTACTGCTTTTCTAAACACAGAAATATTACTTGTGACCAACCCTCATCTAAAACCATATAGGCAGGGGAACTCAGGAAGCTGTCGTTCCAGCTTAGTTAAATTGACAAGTACTAGGTAACCATACTGCCCACCTCTCTGGCATTGCACCCCACTCCAAACGCACCAACACCTTTCTGTCCTTGGAATGTGTAGCAATTCGTTTCCACCTCAGGGCCTTTGTATTTGGTGCTCCTTCTGCCTAAAGTGCTCTTTCTCCAGATGTTACCTAGCTCCTTCTCATCATTCATTTCTCACTCGCATATCACCTCTTCCCCTATAGAAAGTATCTCTTGTCACTGGTGACTCTGTAGTGAGCATTTTCAGTTGCTTGGCCAGCATCGATTGCCCCTCTCTCCTTACTAACAGTAGATAGATCTTTTTCCAGGTATCTACCTTCTTCCATGCAGCACCTCGCTCCCAGCTCCAATAATGGTCACTACATCGGAATAGTGACCTTAGCTAATCTTAGTACCTTTTACTAGAATGCTCTGATAGAAGTCCTGCTGAATATGAACAAAGACACATGAGACCCTGACTCCTGCTGGCAGACATCCTCCAACCCTGAGGACACTCAGCCCTAAAATGAAGCCAGCTCCTGAACCACAGAGCAGAAGAGTGAGACAATCGGGTTAATGTTGGCACTGTTAATCTCCTGGATCAGCCAACTCAAAAACCTTCCATACTTGTATTTTTCAGCTACATGAACCAATAAATTCCTATGTTATTTAAGCCACTTTGATGGGTTCTCTTTTTATTGAGGTATAATTGACATGTAACACTGCTTTTTGTTTAATAAAAATTATCATAAATGATGCAACCCTGTCATATAATACTGTTTTATTTTCTTCAAAGAAAGTGTTGCTCTCTGAAATTATATTATTTACATTTCATCCTTTTTTTAACGTCTGCCTCCTCCACAAGAGTAGAGACTTTGAGTATTTTATTTCAAACTCCTAGAGCAATGCCCAGCACACATCAGAACTCAAAAACCCCTAAGGAATTAATGAGTGAAATGGATCCAGATAGAGTCTTTTCTTTCTATAAAATGTAAAATACAGAACAGGTACTAATGGTGCCATCAAACAGTGGCATGTTTCAAGTCAGTTGGGCCTCCAATCCCAAATGTGCCTTTCTTTTATTCTGCCTTGATCGTTTTGTTTAGAGCTGAGCTCCGTGTGGAATAGTTGTGAGTATAACATAATTGCTAAATGACTAGCATGTCTGTTGTAAAGCATGATGGGTGTCCAATTGAAAATTTATAGCTGATGCTTGAGATTACTATGTAATGAAACAGCTAGCCTTTTCCCTAGGCAGGAGGTGCTGATTTGCCACTTAAGCATTCTACAAACACAGCCATCGTTTCTCCATTAAAGGGTTTTTCGAGACCCTCTATGAATTCCATCAGCTGGCTGTGACTGTTACCATTTTAAAAAGGAAAGCAACAAAAGAAACGACAGTTGATCTGCAGGAAAATAGAGACATAAACCTTCTCGTCCACCCTCAAGATGTATTTTCTAATTTTCCTTCTGCTTTTCATCACTTGGATTTTCCATAGCTTAGAAAAGTGTACAGTACAAGGTGTCAGAGTTTCTAAAACACATGCACGCTTTAATGTGCCAGAAGATAGGGCAACTGGAAGTGGAAATTCCATAAACCTGGCAGTAGCCAACTGGGTGTCTCTGCTGCAGGACCTCTGTGCAGCAGAGTGTTGCTAATCTTATTTTTCTCTCCTGTTTGGGGAGGCCTGAAGCACTATGAGATTGTTGTGGAGCTCCTAAGCAGTGTGTGACATTTGAGAAACATTATCTATGCTAATCACACTTACCTGAAGTTTCAGCTAGCCCGAGAAGAATGCAGATTTTTGGGTACCTGCATTCCAACAAATTTCCTCTTGAAACCATATGCCCATATGGTTTCCTCCTAAAGTGAACTCTTTAAGGAGGCGAGATTCCATTCCCAAAATCTTAGATATAATAATGAGAGGACAATGCCCTGGCCAGTGTGGCACAGTTGGTTGGGCATTGTCCTGTGCACCAAAAAATTGCCGGTTGAATTCCCAGTCAGGGAACATGGCTGGGTTGCTGTCTCCATCCCCAGTAGGGGGCTCCATCCCCAGTGCAGGAGGCAGCTGATAGATGTTTCACACTCTCCCTCCCTCTCCCTTACTCTATCTCAAAAAATCAATTTAAACGAAATAAGAGGATAAGATCAAATTGAAAGTTACTTGAAATTTTCAATCTCCCTGATTCCAGACAAGGCTACATTAAATCATTCCATACCCAGGAATTTCAATACTATATCTAACGATCTCTAAGTCTGGTTTTAATATCTTATCTTCCTCCTTAATGAGAAAACTTCTTAAATCGCTTATAATTCTGTTTGAGAGGGTAGTTTTTAGAATTAAAGTGCATAGAAAGAGCCTAATAGTGCCTGTGCCTGGATGTTCCTTTCAAAACGTAAGTACCCTTGCCCTAGCTGGTTTGGCTCAGTGGATAGAGCATCAGCCTACGGACTGACGGGTCCTGGGTTCAAATCCAGTCTAAGGGCACATATCCGGGTTGCAGGCTCGATACCTAGTAGGGGGCATGCAGGAGGCAGGTGATCAATGATTCTCTCTCATCATTGAATGTTTCTATCTCTCTCTCTCCCTCTCCCTTCCTCTCTGAAATCAATAAAAATATATTAAAGAAAAAAACCATAAAAACAAAAGTGCCCTTGTCTTTTTCCTACAGTTTACCTACCCTCTCCTTTTGTACTTATAGAGAAGAGCTCTGTATGGAAGAGAAGAGCTACCACTTGTGCTTTAAATTTTTTTCCTAAGTAACTGTTAGAGACTGAATATGCACCCCACAATCCATATGCCCAGTGTAGTTATATTTAGAGATAGGGCCTCTAATGAAGTAAATAGGGTTAAATGAGGTCATAAGAGTGCAGATGAATCCAATAGGACTAGTATCCTTTTTTATTATCATTATTGATTTCAGAGAGGAAGGGAAAGGGAGAGAGAGATAGAAACATCAATGATGAGAGAATTATTGAATGGCTGCCTCCTGATGCCCCCTGCTGGGAATGGAGCCCACAACCTGGGCATTGTGCATGATTCAAAGAAGCTTTACTGGAATCGAACCCAGGACCCTTCAGCCCAGAGGCCGACGCTCTATCCACTGAGCCAAACCAGCTAGTAGGACTAGTATCCTTTTCTTCCTTTTTTTTCATTTTCTTTTTTTTCTTTATTGATTAAAATATTACATATGTGTCTTTATGCCCCCATTGCCCCCCACCCCCCAGCTCATGCCCTCACCCCCCTAGTGTCTGTGTACATTGGTTATGGTTATATGCATGCATATAAGTCCTTTGGTTGATCTCTCCCCCTTACCCCCACCCTCCCCTGCCTTCCCTCTGAGGTTTGACGGTCGGACTGATGCTTCTCTGTCTCTGGATTTGTTTTTGTTCATCAGTTTATGTTGTTCATTATATTCCACAAATGAGTGAGATCATGTGATATTTATCTTTCTCTGACTGATTTATTTCACTTGGCATAATGCTCTCCAGGTCCTCCATGCTGTTGCGAATGGTAAGAGTTCCTTCCTTTTTACAACAGTGTAGTTTTCTGTTGTGTAGATGTACCACAGTTATCCTTTCTTTAAAATATATTTTAATTGATTTTTTACAGAGAGGAAGGGAGAGGGATAGAGAGTTAGAAACATCGATGAGAGAGAAACATCGATCAGCTGCCTCCTGCACACCCTCTACTGGGTATGTGCCCACAACCAAGGTACATGCCCTTGACTGGAATCAAACCTGGGACCCCTCAGTCCGCAGGCTGACGCTCTATCCGCTGAGCCAAACCGGTCAGGACACAGTTATCCTTTTAAGAAGAGACAACAGAGAGCTTACTCTCTCTCTCTCTCCACCATGTGAGGGCACAATGAAAAGGTACAGTCTACAGAAAGAGCATTCTCACCCGAAATCAATGCTGCTGGACCTTCATCTGGGACTTCTATCCTACACTTTGAAAAAGTAAGTTTCTCTTGATTAAGCCCCCAGTCTGTGGTATTTTCTTATGTAGCAACCCAAGTTAATATAATAACCATTGTTATGGTTTTTGGCTGGTGATGAGAACTGTGAAATAATTCACAACTAAAAGAAGAGATAGATGCAGAGAGAAAGTTTATTTTGACTTTTCCCCCCTAAGGGAAAAGGCCAGTACATTGCTAATCAATACAAGGGCAAAGAACAAAAAGTTGCTCCCCCTTTTAAAGCCTTGGCTGCTGTTGCTAGGTGATAAGGAAGGGAGGGGGATCTGGGGCTGAAATTGAGCAGACATCAGGGGGGTTGTCTTTGAAAAGTTTGTTTGCTTTTTAGGAGACAGCCCAGGCAGATGTCCTAGGGAGGTGTCTTATCAGTATTTTTTCCAAGCCTGTAAAATATGCTTAGAGTGAAAGTTATGAAGAGTTCAAAGAAGCTTGTTTGAAGAAGAGGGAGAAGGGAACTTTCTACTAATTATCCCTGAGTTGTAAAAATAAAAACAACAAAACAAAACAAAAACAAAAAAAACAGCAGGGCGGAGGGGTATGTATGCAAGAATGTAGCCTTGAGAGTAACTTATCTTGTCTTACAGTGTGAACAGAGGGGCTGTTTAAACCAGAGGAGCTAACAATCTTGGAGTTTAATTACCAGGTGCTTCGCATAAATTGTGGAAGGCTACAGCAAAGAAAAAGAAAGGCCTTTTTTTCTGCCTTTACAACCATTACCAGTTTTATTTTCTTATTTAGGATTTTCAGCCCATAAAGACTGAGATAAATATAAATATATTTGTAATATATTTTCAGTTCCCTGCGGGGGAGTGGGGAAATGTAAAAAATGGAAGGTGGGCCTGGTCAATGTGGCTCCGTGGTTGAGCATCGACCCATGAACCAGGATGTTACAGTTCAATTCCTGGTCAGGGTACATGCCCTGGTTGCAGGCTCGATCCCCAGTAAGGGAGTATGCTGGGGGGAAGCTAATCAATAATTCTCTCTCACCATTGATTTTTCTTTTCTTTTTTTTAATATATTTTATTGATTTTTTTATAGAGAGGAAGAGAGAGGGATAGAGAGTTAGAAACATCGATGACAGAGAAACATCGATCAGCTGCCTCTTGCACACCCCCTACTGGGGATGTGCCCGCAACCAAGGTACATGCCCTTGACCGGAATCGAACCTGGGGCCTTTCACTCCGCACGCTGACGCTCTATCCACTGAGCCAAACCGGTTTTGGCTCACCATTGATTTTTCTATCCCTCTCTCCCTCCCCCTTCCTCTCTCTGAAGTCAATAAAAAATATTTTAATGGAAGGTGGTTTCATATTAGTTGAAAAATATGAACTTGTTCACTTTTAAAATTTGCTTCTTTACCCTAGTAAAGCACTGTATTCTAAGACACATACCTTTACAATGTTTTCATTACTAAATGGTGGTTGTAGTTTCTTTCCGGTGAGCCTTGGTTCCTCTTCCTGTGTGATTTATGCCTTCCTCTTGGCACTGCAGAAAACCATTTGTGTAATGTAAAATCATCTTTCCAATACAAACAATAGTTTTCAGATCTACTGCTATCTCAACAACTGAAGGACTTGAGATTGCCTAAATAAAGTCCTAGAATGAAGTCTTTCAAGCTCAGAACACATACTCCATCAACTTTCCACAAGTTTAGATAGGTTTGATAGGGATTACATTATTCAACAGTATTCTGAAAACAGACCATGATTTTTTGTCTGAGAGACATTTTCAAAATTCAGGGTACCAGGTGTTTCACAAGAACTTTGGTGAGGAACAAATCAGATAATGTGGATGAGACAATATGAAAATCACTCTGCACTGAAGTGATTGATACTGTGGAGATAATGTAACAGTTGGCCTCACCCTCAATAGCAGTGGTAGTGATACATTACTATCTATAATAATAAAAGGGAAATATGCTAATTAGACTGGTCGTCCTTCCTGATGAAGCCAGCCAGGGCCGGAGGGAAGCCAGCCGGGTCCTGGGTGCCTGTGGGTGACCCGGGGGAAGCCAGCCTGGGTCCGGGGTGCCTGCCGGTGGCCAGAGGAGGGAAGCCCAGGTCCCGGATGCCGGAGGGAAGCTGGTGCTGGCAGCCAGGGGAAGGAAGGCCTACTCTTGCACGAATTTTCGTGCATCGGGCCTCTAGTCTTATTAATAATAGCAATAATGCCTAACATTTATCCAATAGTTAATGGATAAATGGATTGGACACTGTGCTAAGTACATCACAGGCGTTAATGTAAATTTTTGTGGAAGTAATATTATTTTCCCAATTTTAGAGACAAAGAAACTGATGCAGAGAGAGGTTAAATAACTTGCTAAGGGTCATGGTGCTAGAAAATAAAGTAATATACCATTAGAAAAGAGACTTTGGTGTAGGAGTAAGTCAGGGACCGCCTGTGCTGGAATTAGACTGTAACAGACATCACTGGTACTCATGGCACATCACCTGTTTAGATTTATCACTACTGCCAGCATCCGACTTCAAGCCTGAGCTTCTCATCTTTCCACATTCTGCCCCAAGGCTGCCAGAGGTCACTTGGCCCTCTTTCTAGTGTAGCTGAGAAGCTAACACTCTCAGGGGGCAACCCTCAACCAAGGGGGAAAGGAACTAGTCAATAAATACTCTGGCCTCCATCTTTCAAGGGGGGCAATTCTCCTTCCCTGCCTCAGTCTGCCTACTTTCTCATGCCTGCTTGCTGAATCACCTTCCAAACAAACTATGTCTCCCCCAGGTCCTTATCTCAGGCTCTGCTTTTGGGAAATCCAAACTCTGACACATTCGGCCCTTTTAACTAAATACATGGTTCTAATAAAATGCACAGTATAATAAGCATATGGGTTTAACCCAAAAAATATTTATTAAAATTAAGCAACATACTTATTGTATAGTTCTGATTATTTTCAAATTTATGTTTTAACATTTTTAGGAACCAGCATGAGATTTGTGAACAGAGCATTTATGGGGCTTTTAAAAAACTATTTTTAGTACTTGCTGAAATGTTTCATACTAAAGAGAAAATCCTTTCACTCGACAAGACACTGATTAGATCTTTAGGTAACTGTTCCTATAGCAACACTCTATTCTACAACATTGTATTATTTTTTTCAAGTCCACCTCCTCAGCCAGAGACCAGAGTTCACTACACATAGCCATCCTTTCTAACTCTGTCAGTCAATGATATGCTTCTCATTTTTCAGCTTATTTCCATAATTATTCCTTACCCCTTTTCACTTTTATTTCAATAGTGAATTTAATACATTGAAAACATTTCACAAAGCTATTCTGTATATTTTGTATGTTGATATAAGATGCTTAACAATATAAGAATAACAACAGCAATTCCTTATTAATCAAACTAGTAGCCCTGCGCATGAATCCATGCGCCAGTAGCTCTCTGCAGGGCCTGGCCACTCTGCATCCACTGCCCAGAGGCTCTCCGTGGCCCAGAGGCCCATCTGCAGCCGGGCACAGAACGCTTGCCTTGTCACCGGGGCGACGACGCAAGCATCAAACCCCCCTTCCCCCCGGATGGCTCCATGCCCGCTGCCCATAGGCCCTCCGCAGCCGGGGTGGAGGGCCTCTTCCACATTTCACAAGCATTCCGCCAGGCCACTCTCAGTGGCCGCCCCCCCGGGACTGGGGGACTCTGGCAGGGCTGAGAGGACTGGGCACCGCCATCTTGTGGCTATGGGCGCCACCATCTTTGTGACGGAGTGACAGTTAATTTGCATATTACCCTTTTATTAGATAGGCTATTCAAGAACTTCGTAAGTATGCTCCAGGCTACCTTTACTAGCACAGAGGACTAAGAATGTGACATGTCACAGAGTGGAAGACCAAGATAATCGTTTCATTCTTTCATTTATTGAGTAAATATTTAATGAGCATCAACTATGCTTCAGAGGCTGTGTTTGGTACTAGTGACACAATGGGGATCAAGACAGGTATGATCCCTGCCCTCAAGAAGCTTATAGTCACCCTAACCAGTTTGGCTCAGTAGATAGAGCATCCGTCCGCTTGCGGACTCAAGAATCCCAGGTTCAGTTCCGGTCAAGTGCATGTACCTTGGTTACGGGCACATACCCAGTTGGGAGTGTGCAGGAGGCAGCTGATCAATGTTTCTCCTTCATCGATGTTTCTGACTCTCTATCCCTCTCCCTTCCTCTCTGTAAAAAATCAATAAAATATATTTAAAATAAATAAATGGTATTTCTTTTAAAAAAAAAAGATGCTTATAGTCTAGAGGAGGCAGACAAGTCATGAAGCATAGATGTGATGAATGTGAGGTAGGGAAAGCACAGAGAATTATGGAAGAAGAAACTACCATCATCAAGGGACAGGGAAAGCCTTTCAGAGGACTCTAAGAATAAGTACAATTTAGCCACAGGATAGCATGCTAGGCAGGAGCAACCATGTGGTGGAAATCACGAAAGAAGTTAGGTATAATTGGAGTGAAGAGTGTGAGGAAGAGTAAGGAGAGAACATGTCAAAGGCTGGACTGTATAAAGCCTTGTAAGTCATATGTATTAGTTAGGATAACTTCAGGGCTGTAATATAAAAACCACAAATTTCTGTGGCTTAGCACAATAAAAGTTAATTTTTTACTTGCTGAATAGTCCCATGCAGGTGTTCCTGAGTGGTGGGGCATTCCTCACCATGTTCCAAGGAATCAGGCTTTCTCCATCTTTTGTCTTAACCATCCCTGGGACTTAAGTGTCCTGGGCATCAAGCCAGAGTTCAAGGAAAAAGTATAGAATCACATGAGAAGATTCCTCTAGGCCAGGGCTGGAAGTCAGCACATAGCTCTCTTCCACATTTCACAACCATGCTTCACTATAGGGGGACCAGGAAATGTAATCTCATCAACAAGTCTGGAAAGGGTATCATGAATTGTCAGTAGATAGCTATTTACCTTTGCCACACTATGTTATTGAGTTTGGATTTTTCTTAAAGAAAATGAAAAGCCATTAAAGCATTTTTAGTAGGTCACAGCATTATCAGATTTGTATTTGTAAAGATCACTCTGGATGTTGGATGGAAAATGAACTAGCCAAGAAGTTATTGAATAGTTCAAGAAAGAAATAATTGTGCCATGGACTAGGATGAGCCAATGGAGATAAAGATATTTATAATAGGCAGAATTTATGGAGGTTAGTGACTGGTTGGTGTGACTGTGGGAGAGAAAGTAAGAATGACTACCAACTTTCCATCCTAAAACAATGAGTTAAAAATGAATTTAAAATGTTACATGCAATAAACATTAATATCTCAAGAAAAACAATTTTAAATGATGTTACATGCAATAAACACCAATTATTCAAGAAAAATGATCTTACATATAATAATATTACTTGCAATAAACATTAATATTTCAAGAATAAAAATGCAAGTATAATAATATTTATTACATGTCCATGAAGTAAAAAAATGAATTAAAAATGGAGCAAGATTAGATGATGAATTTAACAGGGTAATGTTGAGTTTGAGGTGGCTTTGAGACTGCTAAATGGTAATGTGTAGTAAGAAATTAGATATACAGGTTTGGAGCTACGAGGGAAAATTCAGACTAAAGATGCAGATTATGAAGGCGAAAGCATATACCAGATGCTAATTAAAGCCATGAGAAGGGACGGTATGCTCAGAGACGTACAAAACATGAGATAAGACAGAGGCCACAGGAAAATATTTACAACACAAGAAAGCTGTTCACCTTCTAGTTTCCTCACCTACAAAATAGGGAAAATAATAGCCCCTAGTTTATAAAGTTGTCTAAGGATTAAATAGGACAATAAATAATTAGTCTAAACATTCATGTAAATATTTAGCACATTGTCTAACACAAAGAAAGAAAGAAGCAAATGTTGCCTTCTGTTATTATTAACTTTGGAAATTAAAAACAGAATGTGGCATCATGATAATTAAAGAAATAGAACATTTATAGATGTTAATAGCTCAAGTATTGCCAAGAATTAATTTATGAGTCTTTAGGAGAGCTGTGGGAACCTAAGAAATTGGATTTCCTCTCTCTTAAATCCCTCCTTTGATCCTTTTTCAGTGCTGGACTCCTGACACCACGGCTGGAGTGTGGATCACCAGACTTTGCTGGCAAATGCAATACTCTGCCTTCAGGTGGGGAGGTCGTGTGTAAATAGCCTCAGAATACTCACGTGGCTGATTTGAGTGCCCACTTTGCAATGATTTCTCTTCCTCTTGTTCAAAGCCTTTCTCTCAATCTGCATGGTAAGGGCTCAGAATCTATTTTGATTAATGCATTCCTCCCTTAGCCTATTGACTGGCCCAGGAACTGACCCCACGTTTGACCAATGTGAGTCTTATCCGCAAAAACTCGAAATTGTAGAAAGAAAGAGGAGCAGTTGTTCTTTCTTTAAGCAGGAGGCCTTGAGCTGTACTATATACGAGGTTGCTGTCAGCAGCCATTATTTGCATTTTCATTTGGACCAGAGAAGCAGAGGAAGTCAATCAACAACGAGAGAGAAGAATGAGGCAGTCAGGCAGAGAGGAGCAGAGAAAGAAGGCCCTAGAGGTGTTCGATTTGGGTTCCAGGTCTAGCCTCAGACCTGAGTGCAGCCCTGCAGTTGTGATCCAAGAGAAACTTTGCGCCCTTCTTACTTACAGTAGTTAAAAGAGTTTATTATTAAAATCAAAGTGTCTTAACCTAACGCAGCAGATTCTAGGAAATAGTTAAATCTACAGTGAAAAAAGGGATTCCCTCTGGAATTTGCTTTGATAAATCCTAGATCTGATGCCAGATAGTAGCATAGCCCACAGAACGGAAGTGATAGATACTATTTTTCAAGACATGGGGCTTGCAGGCACCCAGAGCTCTTTAGTTTGTCAGGAATTGTGATGTTTTTGATTAGTTTGTTGGAAGGAAGGAGAATTAGAAGGCAGGCAAGGAGTTTAGATAAGGGTGTCATAAAAACGGTGAGGGAATATTGTCCCAAATTTTTTCCTCCCAACTTACTCTTTAGCAAAAATTCCAAAATATGCATCTCAAATATGATTATTCTGAGGTCATTTCTTGAGACTGCACTAGACCACTTGTTGCAAAATCAGTTATTTTGTGATTTTTCAGAGAAACATCCATTAAGTAAACATAAACCCAGGGGTTTCCACTCCATCTCCCCTGCCATGAATTTTCAAAACAAACATACATTATGAAGATTAAGTCCCATTATCCTATTGACAGCACAAATAGAGTTGAATGCAGGGCAATTCACAAAAGGCGGTTAAAGCTCCCATTTTTGCCACTCACTAGCAATGTTATTTTTTTTTTTTTCTCTTTAGGAAAGGGGGGAGAGAGAGAGAGAGGATGAGAATCATTGATCAGCTGACTCCTGCATGCCCACCACTGGGAATCGAGCCCGCAACCTGAGCATGTGCCCTTGACCAAAATCGAACCCAGGACCCTTCACTCCGTAGGCCAATAGCAATGTTATTTTATACAAAGAACTTAAATTCTCCAGGACTGATTTCTTCATATTTAAAAATGAAAGAGTTGGGTTAAATTTTTTTATATACATTTTATTGATTTTTACAGAGAGGAAGGGAGAGGGATAGAGAGCTAGAAACATCGATGAGAGAGAAACATGGATCAGCTATCTCCTGCACGTCCCCCACTGGGGATCAAGCCCGCAACCAAGGTACATGCCCTTGACCGGAATGGAACCTGGGATGCTTCAGTCCACAGGCTGGTGCTCTGTCCATTGAGCCAAACCGGTTAGGACAGATTATTTTTAAGGCTTCTTCCAGCAATACAAATCATATTCTACCTAAATTCACTGGCCAAACACCAGTCTCAGACACAGTGTTCCTAGAGGAGTCAATATGGTGGAGAACTGACTGATGGAGCGCCCTTCATCACGAGAACCACGCAACCCTGGTCCCACCACCCCCAGTTATCGCCCAGCCTGCTTTGCAGCTATTTCTGTCTACAGCTAAAATTATGTTTTAGCAACTATATCTGCACCTAAAAATAGTGTGAACTACTCAGGCCTAGAATCCAGACTGAAAATCTATTGGCTTACCAGAAATCTAACTATGTTTTCCTAATAGAGTGTTGCGTACGGGGAAATGAGAAGATTGTGTTGTGGGCACAGCAGATACACCACATTTCATTCATTTTAAGAGTCACATTTTTTTTCTTATCCTAACAAATCTGAAATTGCTATTGGTGAGCCACAATTCCTGGACATCAGTGTTTGAGAAAGGGTATCAGCGGCTTAGGAAAGTGTCCTGATGACAAGAGTGGAATACTCTTTTTTTTTTTTTTAATATATTTTAAAGAGAGGAAGAGAGAGGGATAGAGAGTTAGAAACATCGATGAGAGAGAAACATCGATCAGCTGCCTCCTGCACACCCCCCACTGGGGATGTGCCCGCAACCAAGGTACATGCCCTTGATGGGAATCGAACCTGGGACCTTTCAGTCCGCAGATCGACGCTCTATCCACTGAGCCAAACCGGTTTCGGCTGGAATACTCTTTTAAGAAAGGTTGGGTCACCAGTGCTGTTGGCACAGAGGAGATAATGTGTGGGGCAAATCATGGATGCTGACAACCTGGGTGAATATGACTCAAAGAGTCTAACTATTTTTTTTTTTTCCAAAGAAGAAGGGAGAGCGAGAGAGAGATAGAAACATCAATGAAGAGAAAGAATCATTGATCAGTTGCCTTCTGCACACCCCTTACTGGAGATCCAGCCCACAACCCAGGCATGTGCCCTGACCGGGAATCGAACCGTGACCTCCTCGTTCATAGGTCGACCACTAAACCACACCGGTCGGACAGAGTTTAACTTTCAATGCGAAGAAATTTTAGCAATACCTTAATCAATGTATTTCCCTTACATTTTACTTTATACTAATGCACAATAAGTGGTTATGAGAAAAAGCTATAACAAGCATAAGATTAAAATTATCAGTAATAAAACACCACACTATGATTTAACTGGCAATATTTTTTTCTTAGTGGCACATAAAATAATGGGGCATCTTGCAATGAACTGTGTCTTAGATTTGATAAATAAGGTAGTAATAAATCCAGGTTGGGCCTACACTCAAAATAAGGGCCTCTAATACCTCCTCTCAAGTTTATATTTTAGAACTTCATTGGAAGATTTGAGAGAATACAAAGCAGACCATTCCCAGCTACCTGGAAGTTGAGGCCACCACACACAAGGAACAAAGAGCCATCCAAAGACCCTCCGGGCCCACCTGCTAATGCAGTGAGTTCCAGTTATGGACAGGTTCTCCTATCTTGCCAGATAAATGACTCCCATTCAGAGGGAGGCAATCCAGGAGGTAAAGAAAACAAAGGACAATACTGCCCCAGAAATATTCCAAAAAGATAAGAGTATAAGAAAACCCTTTAATTTTATGCTATAAATCAAGAAATTTAACAGAACCCTGGCCGGTTTTGCTCAGTGGATAGAGCATCGGCCTGTGGACTGAAGGGTGCTAGGTTTGATTCCGGTCAAGAGCATGTACCTTGGTTGCGGGCACATCCCCAGTAGGGCGTGTACAGAAGGCAGCTGATAGATATTTCTCTCTCATCCATGTTTCTAACTCTCTATCCCTCTCCCTTCCTCTCTGTAAAAATTCAATAAAATATATTTTTTAAAAGAAAGAAAGAAATTTGACAGAGGGGGAGGGGGAAAGAGCACCTGCTGCAAAGATCACACTCAGCATCAAGAAATTATTTCCTAAAAAAAAAAAAAAAAAAAGAAATTATTTCCTGCCCAATGTGTTGTTCAGTGGTTGAGCATCAACCTCTGAACCAGGAGGTCACAATTCCATTCCCAGTCATGACACATGCCCAGGTTGTGGGCTCAATGCCTAGTAGAGGGGATACAGGAGGCAGCCAATCAATGATTCTCTCTCATCATTGATGTTTCTCTCTGTCCCTCTTTCTTCCTCTCTGAAATCAATAAAAATATTTTTTTTTAAAATAAGATGGCAAACATGTGGCTCATGGTCCCATTGCCCAGCAGAGAGACTGCCAAATCCATTCATTTGTCCCTCTCCTATAAAAATTTTTCTAACTCCCTAGATAAATAGGTTGCCCCCTCATCTAAGTTCCAATTCCTCTATATTCCTATCTCTATTAAATCAGCTATTACATTGGCTTGAAATAATTTGTTTATAAAATTGTCTCCCCCACTTGCTCCATTTCTTCAGAGTCTGGCCTATAGTAGGGTCTCAATAAATGAATGTTTAAGCTAGGATTGAAAATTTGGTTTTTATAAGTGTATCTCCTTTATTTTCCCTCTTTCAAAGAAGAAAGAAAATCCTTTTGAACTATGAAACCACTCAAAAAACTGAGAAAATTTAAGTTAAATTCATGAAGTCTCTTCTGAATCTTAGAATTTTAACTAAAACTCTAGAAAGCATAATGATGTAAATCTTTCATTTGAAGAAAAAAATGATAATATACTTTTTTTAAAAAAAAAGAGAATGATCAACCTGGCCGGATGGCTCAGTTGGTTGGAGTATCATCCCATACACCATAAAAGGTTGCAGGTTTGATCCCTGGTCAGGGTGTGTACTAAAGGCAGCCAATCAATGTTTTTCACATAGATCTCTCTCTCTCTCTGTCTCTCTCTCTCTCTCTCTTTATCTCTCTCTTCTTTCCTCTCTCTCTAAAAATCAATAAAAACATAAACTCAGATGATGATTGAAAAAGTAGAAAGAGAATTATCTGTTTTTATTGTTCAACTAGAGGCCCAGTGCATGATTAAATCATGCACGTGTAGGGTCCCCTACACACTTTCGCTTTCAATCACAGGGGAGCTGGGTGCCTATCCACTGGTGCACCAGGCCTTTCAGAAGCCTCTGGCGCGGCGGAGGCTTCTGAAAGGCCTGGTGCCTGAGCGGACAGGCACCCAGCTCCCCCGCTTTTGCTTTCGATCGCGGGGGCGCTGGGTGCCTGTCCGCTGGTGCACCAGGCCTTTCAAAAGCCTCCGCTGCACCTGGTGCTGGAGCGGACAGGCACCCAACTCCCACGCTTTCGCTTTCGATCACGGGGTAACTGGGTGCCTGTCCGCTGGTGCACCAGGCCTTTCAGAGGCTTCTGAAAGGCCTGGTGCACCAGCGGACAGGCACCCAGCTCCCCCGCTGGACATGAGCTCGCTGCCCCAGAGGCCCCTTCTGTGCCGCAGCACAGCCATGGCGCAGACGCTGAGCTTGTGCCACCGCTGGCGACGCGAGCTCAGCGTCCCGCCAGCCCAATCGGCCACCCCGGCCACTCCGAGTCCCGCCCCCCCGCGCCTCCTGGCCAATCGTGGGCATAGCAAAGGTACAGTCAATTTGCATATTTGTCTATTATTAGGTAGGATTGAATTTTTTGAGTTTTAATTGGCATAACATTATATTAGTTTCAGGTGTACAACATGATTCAATACGTGCATGTATTGCAAAGTCATCATCACAATAAGTCCAGCTATTATCTGTTACCAATAATAGTTACAAATTTCTTTTCTTCTGATGAAAAATTTCAATATCTACTCTCCTATCTATTTTAAAATATGCAATTCAGAATTATTAACTATAATTACCATGCTGTACATTATATCTCCATGGCTTATTCATTTTACAACTGAAAATTTGTGGTTTGAAGTTTAAGAATAAATAAGAAGATATTGTACCATATAGTGTTGTAGCATTTTCTTTTCCAAAAATGTTAATGGGATGAAGACTTGATAAATTGGTAGAGAAAGAAAAGAGGTGACAAATTTCAAAAACCTAACTTTGAAGGGTCTGTTAGATAAACACATGGTTATTTATCCAGAGAGAAAGAAAAATCAATTCACATTTGCAATTATAACTTTAAACTCAGCTATTCTTTTAGTGAGAGAAAATCAAGGGATTTGGATATTACTGATTAAAAATTATTTTTAAATTTCCTCATGAATAATTTTACATATTTAAGAGCATAATTTAAATATTTGTTATGCACAGTCTTGTTTTTCCTTGACTTGAAATTATCTAATACAACTCATTTTTCTATTGCTACAAGAGTTACAGAGAAGAGTGTGGAGGTGAGGTCAGAAGACCATTCAGTAAAGCTGATAATTAATGCCTTGCCATTTAATTTGTTTGAGCTACATTGTTTAACATATTATAATATTCCATTATTACTTTATGTATTCATTAGTTGCCTGGTTTTCTAATCAGTGGAATGTTAGCCAGGTTTTTAGTTTGCCATCAAATAATAATTAATAATTGCAAATATAATCTGAAGATAGATGGTTTCAGATTTGGTGCAATGGTTCAACAGTGTCAGCAACGACCTTTCACTTTGGCATCCTCAATGTGTTAAGTTTTAGGCCTTTAGACTTTTAAGATCTTGTCAACTCACAGTCATAAGATGGCTGCTACAGGTCCAGGCAGCACATGTTAGGCCAACATCCAAGGCAGGAGGTAAAGGATAAATGGATCAGAAAGAAAAAAATTTCCCAGTAATTGCAAACTGACTTTTCTTTATGGCAAATCACAAGGGACACTGGCAAAGGTCCATGGAATTTCTACATTTGGTAGAGACAAATGTGATTCATTTTCTAAGTCTGTGTATTAGTTTCCTATTTCTAATGTAACAAATTGTCACAAACTTGTAGCTTAAAACAACACAAATGTGTGTTTTTTTAGATTACTAAAAGTCAGAAATCTAAAATGGCTCTCACAGGACTACAATCAAGGTGTTGGAAGGTCTAAGTTCCTTCTGAGGTTCTATGGGAGAATTTCCTTGCATTTTCTAACGTCCAGAGGCCACCTGCATTTCTTGGTTCATGGCCCCTTCTTTGCACCACTCCAACCTCTGCTTTCATCATCACATATCCTTCTCTGACACTCCTGCCTCCTTCCTTCTTTTACAAACACTATTTTTATTACCTTGGGCCCACCCACAAACTCCACAATATTCTCCCCATCTCAAGATTCTTAACTTAATCATGTCTGCAAAATTCCTTCTGCCGTAAAAGGTAACATTCACAAGTCCTGAGGATTAGGAAGAGGACACCTTGGAGGAGCTGAGGCATTATTCTGTCTATCACAGCAGAAGAGGAGGATGACTATTGGGTAAGCAAGTATTAGTGTTTTCTACCCTCCATCTATTTTCCACCCATCCCTCATCAAGTTCATCACCTCCACTCTCAAACTGTTAGAGAGGAAAGGAAAATACGTGCTTTGCTTGTATGTACACTAATAAAAGAGAAATATGCAAATTGGCCATACCTCTGCGATGCCCAGCAGCCAATCAGGAATGAGTATGCCAATTAACCCAACAAATATGGAGGGTTAATTTGCATATGCAGGCACAGAGCGAAGACTGAAGACTGAAAACTGAAGACAGAAGACTGAAGACAACTGAAGACTGAGCACTGAAGAGGCTTGGCTTCTCCAGAGTAAAGGCCTGGGTCCTGGGTGGCGGAGAAAAACAGGTGCCGCAGCCAGGGGAAGGAAGGCCTATTGCACGAATCTTCGTGCAACGGGCCTCTAGTACTATATAATAAAGAAATAATATGCAAATTAACCATCACTCCAACACACAAGATGGCCACACCCATGTGGTCAAAGATGGCCACCCCATGTGGACACAAGATGGCTGCCACAAGATGGCTGGCAGGGGAGGGCAGTTGTGGGCGATCAGGCCAGCTGGGGAGGGCAGTTGGGAGGGACCAGGCCTGCAAGGGAGGGCAGTTGGGGGCCATCAGGCCTGCAGGGGAGGGCAGTTGGGGGCCATCAGGCCTGCAGGGGAGGGCAGTTGGGGGCAAACGGGCCGGCAGGGGAGCAGTTAGGCATCGATCAGGCTGGCAGGGGAGTGATTAAGGGATGATCAGGCTGGCAGGCAAGCAGATGGGAGCCAGCAGTCCTGAATTGTGAGAGGGATCCCAGATTGGAGAGGGTGCAGGCTGGGCTGAGGGATACATACACACACACCCCATGCATAAATTTCATGCACCGGGCCTCTAGTCTATACTAATAAAAGGGCAATATGCTAATTAGACCGGGTGACCAGACATCTTCCAGACGTCTGACTTCCTTCTAGACAAAGCCACAGTGATGGGGGCCGAGGCAGAGGTGGTTAGGGGTGATCAGGCCGGCAGGGGAGGGCAGTTGGGGGCCCTCAGGCCGGCAGAGGAGGGCAGTTGGGGGCCACCAGGCTGGCAGGCAGGGCAGTTGGGGGCCATCAGGCCAGCAGGGCAGGGCAGTTGGGGGCCATTAGGTCAGCAGGGAAGGGCAGTTGGGGGCCATTAGGCCAGCAGGGAAGGGCAGTTGGGGGCAATCAGGCCAGCAAGGGAGTGGTTAGGCGGTGATCAGGCCAGCAGGCAGGCAAGCAGTTAGGAGCCAGTGGTCCCAGATTGCAAGAGGGATATCTGACTGCCAGCTAAACCGGCAGTCAGATATCTCTGAGGGGTCCCAGATTGTAGGCTGGGCTGAGGAACACCCCCCCACTCCCATGCAAGAATTTCGTGCATTGGGCCTCTAGTTATTTATAAACCGGCAGTCAAACATCCCACTCACAATCTGGGACTGCTGGCTCCCAACCGCTCGCCTGCCTGCCTGCCTGATTGCCCCTAACTGCTTCTACCTGCCAGCCTAATCACCCCCTAACCACTCCCCTGCCAGCCTGATCAACACCTAATTGCTCCCCTGCCAACCCAATTGCCCCCAACTGCCCTCCCCTGCTGACCTGCAGGCCTGGTCCCCCCCAACTGCCCTCTCCTGCTGGCCTGATCACCCACAACTGCCCTCCCCTGCCAGCCATCTTATAGTGGCCATCTTGTGACCACATGTGGGCGGCCATCTTGTGCGAGGGTGTGATGGTCAATTTGCATATTACCTCTTTATTATATAGGATTGCAGCAGAATTAAGTCAAAAGTCAGACTTTCAAATATCCATGTTATTTTCTACATCCTTTCTAATAAAGAGGGAATATGCTAATTGACTGCCATGCCCTCAAAGATGGTGGCACCCACAGCCACAAGATGGCGGCGCCCAGTCCCCTCAGCTTCTCAGCCACCCAGGGCCAGCCCCGAGGCACAGGCAAGCCTCAGATGGCGGCTGCCCAGCCAACACCCAAGATGCAGGCAAGCCTCGGATGGCGGGTGCCCAGCTGCCTAGAGCCGCCCAAGGCTCAGGAAACCAGGCCGAGGCTTGTGCTGCCGGCAGTGGCAGCAGCAGAGGTGTGATGAGGGTGTCACCTTCCACTGATCGCCGGGTCCCCTCCCGCCCCTGAGGGCTCCCGGACTGTGAGAGGGGGCAGGCCAGGCTGAGGGACCCCCCTTCCAGTGCATGAATTTTCATGCACCGGGCCTCTAGTGCTATTATAAAAGTATTAAAATGTACAGAAGCTAAAATTAGCACAGAAGGAAGAGGTAAGTTTTTCTTTAGATAGCTCTAATTGCATTGTTTTGCATATGGTTGCATACAGTCCATTACAAATATCTACATAATTTTTCCAGACTTCACATTTTTAGCCTTTCTTTGTAAAGGGGAAAACAGTAGACTAGAGTATTAGTGATTTGCCAGCTTAAAGGTCAAACTATTGATTTTGAGGCAAGTCTATTATTTTAAGAAATTTGGATTTTCTCTCTTACAACCAAAATAATTAGCACAAGCCGAACTTGGTCTCCCTGATATCTAATGCATACTGGAAAAGGAGATTCTGAATGTTGTTGCTAGTGTAAAATCAATTTAACAGACATGAAACAACATCCCATTGGGCTTGTTTATAATTATCTTAAGATATTACCTAACAAAGATGTTCTTAAATAAATTATGCTTTAGAATTGGGCATGCAAAAAAGGTAGTAGTTTATCACCAATTCTTAATGTAGCTGTGACCATGGAGATGCAGAGTAGGAGGAGTGTTTGTCGGAAATAAATAAGTAAAATTTATTGACACAGATCATCGTTTAAAAAGCAGTTGAGAAAGCTTTATTTTTAGCAGGGGACTTTTCCAACACCCTCCTCAGTGCACATGGCTAGAGTTTGGAATGACCAAGGATAATTCTATGTTAGAGGACAGCATAACTTCATAGGATATTCTGACCTGAATCTTGTTTCCACACCTACTAATACTCAGAAGTTAAGAACGCAGTCCCAAGGCCCTTGTCTCTTTGTCTGTCTTTTCCCCAAGGCATACTGAAGAAATAGTATTTTTGTTTTGTCATCATTTCACTCCCTCTATTTCACCTTAACCCACAGATCTTTTCTCAAAAACTAACAACTATAAGTTCCCCATCTTCTTCAAGCAATTTAGTTTGATCTTCATACTATTGGCTTAGAGCCCCCCAGGGTCAAAGGATCTGAAATGTTCCTGGAAGCTTTGAAGCAAAGCTACTCTTCAGAGAGTCCCCCGTTATTTTACCTGACAGCTCTGTGTCTTGTTATATTCCTCTTCCCACTTTCATCTCACCTTTCTCCTCACACACAGACTATCCTCCCCAGAACCTAGCAAAATAACACAGAGATTCATTAAAATTTTGCCAGTGCCTGATGGGAGGAGGGTGACTGAGTAAAGAAGGTGAAGAGGTTAGCTAAGAACATATATGCATACCCATGGACACGGACAGTAGTTTGGTGAAGGTCAAGGGAGGGATGGGGGGTTTTGTGGAAGTGGAAGAGGGCAGAGGCAGAGAAAAGGGAGACAACTGCAAATATGTCAACACTCAACATCACAGTCTGAAGTAATTTGTTAAGAAGGCAAGAGTCGCCCTAACCGGTTTGGCTCAGTGGATAGAGTGTCAGCCTACAGACTGAAGGGTCCCAGGTTTGATTCTGGTCAAGGGCATGTACCTTGGTTGCGGGCACATCTCCAGTAGGGAGTGTACAGGAGGCAGCTGATCGAAGTTTCTAACTCTCTATCCCTCTCCCTTCCTCTCTGTAAAAAAATCAATAAAATATATTTTTTTAAAAAGAAGGCAAGAGTCAAGTATATATACTAAATGTTTGCAGTAAAAAAAAGACATGCAAAAAAAAAAAAAAAAAAAGACATGCAGTGAGACCATGAAAAGCTCATCCCTAAACACAACATATAAGGGTGAATCTCCAAATGGTTCTAAGTGGCCTTTGTGCCAATGCACATATTCTCCTCAGAACTAACTTCATACTTAATTTTGGTTTGAATGTTTAAATAATATTGATTTTAAAACAATTTTTACTGTTTTGAAGATAAAATCATAACATCTTGATTTAAGAAGTTCGTTTTGAATATTCCATTTAAAGAAAAAACTAATATATTGCCCTGAATAGAGTTGTAAAGCTCAGCATTGAAGAATTGATTTCAGATTTTGAGTAAATTCAAGATAAATTTACACTTGATCATCTGAATGTCCAACAATTTATCCTGATGTCACTCAACTTGTCATTTGGACGTATCCTTAGTTTGCTGTAGATTACCTTGTAGGAAGACACTTATTGTATTCTTTAATTTTTTCTATAGCCCTTCAAGTAGTCTATCTAAAATAAGGGACCTGTCCTAATTATCCTCGCAGTGCTGTGTCACCAAATAAGAAATGTGTGACATTTGGAGTCAGAATTTAGCCAAATATTATCTTTTCTGTTCTTATAACCAATTATTCCTTTCAATGTCCCAACATTTAAATAATTTGCCAGTTGTTTTCTTAGATTTTAGCAACTTAATATTTGTTTACTATTCATTAATTACTTTAAATTTGTTATTAAATATACAATAAGTAATGAAACATTCATTTTACAGCATTATATTATGCAGAAAAGTTATCAAAATGCAGTTAAAAAGTCACTATTTGCAGAAGACATGATATTATATATAGAAAACTCTAAAAACTTCACCAAAAAATTAGAACTAATAAACAAATTCAGTAAGTTTGCATGATCTAAAATCAATATACAAAAATCTGCTGCATTTCTATACACTAGTATCTAAAGAGACACTAAGAAAACCACATTTACAACTGCATCAAACAGAATAAAATACATAGAAATAATTTTAACCAAGGAGGTGAAAGATCTGTACACTAAAAACTATAAAACATTGATGAAAGAAAATGAAGACACAAGTAAATGGAAATATATTCTGTGTTCATCGATTGGAAGAATTAATATTGTCAAAATGTCCACACTAGTCAAAACAATATATAGGTTAAATGCAATCTGCATCAAAATTCCAATGGCATTTTTCACATAAATAATATAAAAAAATCCTAATAACCAAAGCAATATTAAGAAAGAAAAACATGTCTGGAGACATCACACATGCTGATTTTAAATGATAATACAAAGCTGTAGTAATCAAAACAGTATGGTATTGGCATAAAAACAGACACATAGATCAATGGAATGTAATAGAGAGCCCAGAAATAAACCCATACATATATGGTCAATTAATTTACAACAAAGACCCCAGGAATATAATAGGGATAAGACAGTTTTTTTCAATAAATGGTGTTGGGAAAACTACATAGCCACATGCAAAAGAATGAAACTGAACCCCTATATTATACCATATACAAAAATCAGCTCTAAACTAATTAAACACTTGAATATAAAACCATAAAATTTCTAGAAAAAAATTGATGGTAATCTCCTTAACATCAATCTTGGTGATGTTTTCTTGAATTTGACATCAAAAGCAAAGGCAACAAAAGCAAAAATAAAAAGTGGGACCATATCAAACTAAAAAGCTTCTGCACAGCAAAGGAAACTAACAATAATATAAAAGAACAACCTACAAAATTGGAAAGTATGTTTTCAGATTCTTATCTAATAAGAGGTTAATATACAAAACACATAAAGAACTCAAACAACTCAATAGGAAAAAAAATTTTTAAATGGACAGAGGATCTGAATAGACATTTTTTCCAAAGAAGACATATATATGGCCAACAGGTACATGAGACGATGTCAACATCACTAATCATCAGTGAAACCCAAATCAAAATCACAGTAAGACATCATTTCACACCTGTTAGAATGGCTATTTAAAAAAAAACAAAAAACAAAAAAAACTAGGAATAACAAGTGTTGTCAGGATGTGGAGAAAAGGGAACCCTCATGCACTGTTGGTGGGAATGTAAATTGGTACAGCCATTAAGAAAAATAGTTTGGAAATTATGAAAGCACTATGTTGAAGAGATATCTGCACCCTCATGTTCACAGGATCATTATTTACAACAGCCAACACATGGAAACAACCTAAGTGTCCATCAGTAGATGAAGAAAATGTGGAATATATACAGAGTAGGGCAAAAGTGGGTTTGTAGTTTTAAGTATGCAAAACAGAGTTTATTCTTTTATTATGATTTATTGTATTATTTTCCATACAAATGACTATAATCGTATTTTTCCCCACTCTGTATATATAATGGAATATTATTTAGATATGAAAAAGAAAAAAATCTTGCCATTTTCAGCAACATGGGTGGACCTTGAGGGCACTATGCTAAGTAAAATAAGCGAGAAAGACAAATACCATATGATCTCATTTATAAATGGAACCTAATAATGACTCGGCTGTAACAAGAAATAAACTATAAAACCTAACTTATAAGAAATGAGTACTTCTTCAGAGCTTGTAGAACCCAATGCATTCTGGGTCCTGTGGTGGATACTAACTTGGTGATCCTTCTTGCACCTGCTTTTAAAAAAATAAGTTTATGCTAAGATATCTACTCTCCTTGAATTCTCAAAATCCTTTTCCTATCTGCTGTAAGTTTGCCTTTCATGTACTGACATCTATTGAGGTTAAGTTGTCTGTATAATACTAAAGAGAGATCTTATCCACAAGGATCTGTCCATATTTTATGGTTTCAACCAGCTAATTATGTCAGAATATATCACAATCCACCTTCATTTTTGTGTACAAGACATAGATGCACACAATACTGAAGAACAGGATAAGTTTGACAGCATGTTAAGAAGAATAAGACAGAAAGACTTGCGATAATAACTTAGGTAATAAATGAACCAAGTCCATGAAGGAAAACTTGACTGACTTTGGAAAAAGAACTAGGTGTTTATTAAGACTGTATTTAAAAAAAAAAAAAAAGACTGTCGGGTTAAACATGCTAACTAGGTTCCTTGCTGCACACTCAGCAAAAGAAAGGTGTAGTTATGTGAGGTGTGCAGCTCTGACTTTTGCTCTGCATCTTTCCAAACGCCCAGCTGTGGTCTGAGAGCAGATGAAGAACTTCATTCTATAAGGTTGATCTGTGCCCTCTTCATCCTCCTCTGCCTCTGCACAGGCATCACAATTTTATGCCCCCACAGATCGTAAGAGCCTGAAATCATGGACAATGACAGCATTCAAGTTGATTCCATGAACAGAAGCAAAGCCAACCAAAATTGAATTAGACAACAATCATTTTAACTGTGTGATGACATTTGACATAATTTTTTGAGTACAGTTGTCTGTTAATTGTTCAACCAAAGAATAATTTAGGTTAAGTTGCCCCCTACAGCTGCCCAGAAAAAAAAAAAAACACTAAAGAAATGTAAGAGAAAGTTCAAATAAAATGTTAGTAAATAGAAAATGCAGAAATAAATAATAGAATCTTTATATTTTACGTATTTCCTTGTTTGGAACAAAAATGGAGATAGGATTCTCTAATCATATGTTGTATATGAATATTTACCCAGATTGCTGAGAAACAATTTTTTAAAATCCTGTCCCCCAAAAAAGTGACCTTCTGATGAATTTTTATCACTCAGTAACTCAACTACAATTGAGGTAGTAGAGCATAAGTAAAGACAACAGCATTTTTTAAGAACCGTTGATTTTTTCAGATATAAATATTGACTTCTAAATGCACATTTGATTTTACAAGCTGCATATTCATTTGACTTTTTGGTGTTGTTGTTACAGTTATTAAAGTTCTGTATCTATATCAGTAAGAAACCCTTTGTGTGTCACTTGGCTATACCCACTGATCCAATTTTAAAATGTCTTTTAATCAATGAAAACAGGGAGGTGTTGATGCTCTGCAACACGCCTAATGCAGCTGGAATTTTCCATCCCTGGGTAAGAATCCAGTTCAATCCTCATTCCCTGATGAGTGTTCTAAAGGCAAGAAAAGGACCAGTTTAATGATCACGGGCGGCAGTGGGCCTGCAATACTGTTCACTACAATTTAGAACAGGAAGTAGGCTGAAAAAGAAAATGGGTCTAGCTCCATTGCAATTATTGGTGTTGTCAATCAAGCAGCATTTTCATTTGTGGGAGAAAAATTAATGCCAGATATAAGGAAGGAGTTCAAAGTTTCAAACTGAAATGAAAAATGATTCAGAGAAAGCAGCATAAAACTGATTTGAACATGATGAATACTTAGAATCTAGAGAAAATATAAGCCTCAGAGTTAATGAGCTGGGAGAAGGGACAGGGCTGGTAATTGACCATTTCTTGGGCTACTGTGTATAAAAATGTGAATTTCTAAGTGGGAATCAATTTTTTTTACAGCATAATGGTTTCCATATTCTAAAAAAAGATATTTCTATCTAAGGAACAACAGTTCTTGAAAAGTAAAAAAATTCCTGCACAATAAGTTTCTATTCTGTTGTGTTTCTACCCAGCTATGTCAGATATCTCAATAAATTTTCAAGATCAACTGCTTACCTGCGCAGTTTGCATCTTTCAGTTAGTGTTATATAACTAACACAGTTAGTTACTGTGTTTCATAATGAGACCTGCATGCAAAGCAACCATGAATATTAAAAATGAGAAGTAAATTTCTATTGTTCAATTTAGATAACTTCAAATTATAAAGAACATAAATGAATGCTTGTCCTATGTTTTCAAAACTTCTAGACATGACTCAGATTAGAATTTAATAGATTGCAAATGTTTCCAGGGCTCACATTTTATCTGAAACCATGTTAGCAGCCGCCTTGTGAATTGTCTAAGAAGAGGTGCCTGGAAAACCCATCCCAAGTAAAAGCTTCTTTCCAACCTTCTGCAACAGTCCCTGCAAACTCCCTATCAAGAAGCTGCCACTTTGAGTTCACAAAGGGTGTTGGATAGTTTTTCACTCATGCTAGATGTCAGTCGCAGTTTGGCCAGGTGCTCAGCTCCACATCTTCTCATCTCTGACTCAGGCTGATGGAGGAGTCTCCATTTCAAACTTTGCCAGTAACTGCAGTGGAGGGGGAAAGCCCCAGAGGGTCCCACATTGGCTATTAAATGCCTTGGCCTCATTTCTGTTCACAAGTCGTCAGTCACCTAGCCCTACCCAACCATGAGGGAACCAGGAACAGCAATCCTATCCAGGGGGGAGAAATGACAATATTTGAGGAAGAGCGTTTATTACTCCTAGAAAAGTATTATCAGCTTTTTTTTTTTTTGCTATTATAAACAATTCTGCAAAGAATAACCATATACATTTATCATTTTGCAAGTATATCTATAAAATAAATTCCCAGGAATGGGATTGCTGGACCAAGGTACCCATTTCTAATTTTGATAGCTAGTGTCAGTATTGCTTTAAATAGCAATCTCTATACATCCACTTAAAATTGGACTTGTAAAATTCCTAATTATGCATAAAAATTACAAAATAACTGAAAAAATATCAATGGATTTATGAGCTATACACACAAACAGCTGTATTCTGTGGCCATTTATGATAAACTAGAGGCCTGGTGCATGAAATTCATGCACGGGGGGGGGGGTGTCCCTCAGCCCAGCCTGCACCCTCTCCAATCTGGGACCCCTTGAGGATGTCCGACTGACCATTTAGGCACAATCCCGGTGGTATCAGGTCTAAACGGGCAGTTGGACATCCCTCTCACAATCCAGGACTGCTGGCTCCCAACCGCTCACCTGCCTCTGCCTGATTGCACCTAACCACTTCTGCCTGCCAGCCTGATCACCCCTAACCACTCCACTGCCAGCCTGATCGACACCTAACTGCTCCCCGGCCAGCCCGATTGCCCCTAACTGACCTCCCTAGCCGACCTGGTGACCCCTAACTGCCCTCCCCTACCAGTCTGGTCACCTCTAACTGCCCTCCCCTGCTGGCCTGGTCACCCCCAACTGCCCTCCCCTGCTGGCCTGGTCACCCCTCCCCTGCTGGCCTGGTCACCCCTAACTGCCCTCCTCTACTGGCCTGATCACCCCTAACTGCCCTCCCTGCTGGCCTGATTGCCCACAACTGCCCTCCCCTGCAGGCCTGGTCCCCCGCAACTGCCCTCCCCTGCAGGCCTTGTCCCCCCCAACTGCCCTCCCCTGCAGGCCTGGGTCCCCCCCAACTGTCCTCCCCTGCAGGTCTGGTCCCCCCAAACTGCCCTCCCCTGCAGGCCTGCCCCCCCAACTGCCCTCCCCTGCTGGCCTGGTCTCTCCCAACAGCCCTCCTCTGCTGGCCCAGTCACCCTAACTTCACACCCTGCTGGCCTGATTGCCCACAACTGCCCTCCCCTGCAGACCTGGTCTCCTCCAACTGCCCTCTCCTGCAGGCCTGGGTCCCCCCCAACTGCCCTCCCTTGCTGGCCTGGTTTCCCACAACTGCCCTCCTCTGCCGGCCTGGTCACCTCCAACTGCCCATGACTGCCCTCCTCTGCCAGCCATCTTGTGGCAGCCATCTTGTGTCCACATGGGGGCAGCCATCTTTGACCACATGGGGCTGCCATCTTGTGTCTTGGAGTGACAGTCAATTTGCATATTACTTTTTTATTAGATAGGATGTTAAGGGAGTACTGAAATTGAAGTTCTAAGTTAGAGTTGTTCAGAGCAGGGGTATTACCTTCAGCTAATTCATTAAGGTTTCCCAGAGGAAGTGGGTTTAAAGCAGTGCCTTAATGGATAAATCATTCTCTACCTTGCCTCCCATTATTCTTTTCCTCAAATTCCTATAGCTACATGAACAAATGCATTGGAGTCAGAGCACTTGAGTTTAAATCCCAGCCCCATCCATCACTTGCTAAATTCACTTTTGGCAAGGTACTTAAACTCTTGGTCACCACTATATTCTTCCATAAAATCCTCCAACACTTTCTTAAGCAATCTTAAATCTTTGCTTTCTACCTTGTAATGGTAATCTATGTTATAAATGACAGCAGCCAATGGCTGACTTTCTCAGCTACCTGAAGTCCAACCAATAGCTGACTTCATGGCCACCGCCCTATTTGCTTATGGTTAGAAGAGCAATATTTATTTATTTTTTATTGTTAATGCTTTTTTTTATTGTTTAAAGTATTACAAATAGTAGTACATATGTTTCCTTTTTTTCCCCCATTGACCCCTCCTGGCCTCCCCCACACCACCACCCCCAGCACATGCCTTCACCACCCCCGCCCCCGCGTCTGTGTCCATTGGTTATGCTTATTGCATGCATACAAGTCCTTTTGTTGATCTCTTACCTCCCCGCTCCCACCAACCCTCCCCTGACTTACTGCTGAAGTTTGTGAAGTTTGACAGTCTGTTTGATGCTTCTATGTCTCTGTATCTATTTTTGTTCATTGGTTTATGATGTTCTTTATATTCCACAAATGAGTGATATTTATCTTTCTCTGACTGGCTTATTTCACTTAGCATAATGCTCTCCAATTCCATCCATGCTGTTGCAAATGGTAAGAATTACTTCTTTTTTACAACAGCGTAGTATTCCATTGTGTAGATGTACCACAGTTTTTTAATCCACTCATCTGCTGATGGGCACTTAGGCTGTTTCCAAATCTTAGCTATGGTAAATTGTGCTGCTATAAACATAGGTGTGCATATATCCTTTCTGATGGGTATTTCTGTTTTCTTGGGATATATTCCTAGAAGTGGGATTACTGGGTCAAATGGGAGTTCCATTTTTAATTTTTTGTGGAAATGTCATACTGTTTTCCACAGTGGCTGCACCAGTCTGCATTCCTACCAGCAGTGCACGAGGGTTCCTTTTTCTCCACATCCTCGCCAGCACTTGTCATTTGTTGATTTGTTTATGATAGCCTTCTGACAGGTGTGAGATGGTACCACATTGTCATTTTGATTTGCATCTCTCAGATGATTAGTGATTTTGAGCATGTTTTCATATGTCTCTTTGCCTTCCTTATGTCCTTTCAAAAAGTGTCTATTTAGGTCCTTTGCCCATTTTTTTGATTGGATTGTTTATCTTCCTTTTGTTAAGTTGTATGAGTTCCCTATAAATTTTGGAGATTAAGCCCTTATCCGAGATAACATTGGCAAGTATGTTCTCCCATGCAGTGGGCTTTCTTGTTGTTTTATTGATGGTTTCTTTTGCTGTGCAGAAGCTTTTTATTTTAATATAGTCCCATTGTTTATTTTCTCCTTAGTTTCCACTGCCCTAGGAGCTGTATTGGTAAAGATATTACTATGACAAATGACTGCTATTTTGCTGCCTATGGCTTCTTCTAAGATTTTTATGTTTTCCATTTAAGTCCTTTATCCATTTTGAGTTTATTTTTGTGTATGGTGTAAGTTGGTGGTCTAGTTTCATTTTTTTGCATATATCTGTCCAATTTTCCCAACACCATTTATTGAAGAGACTGTCTTGACTCCATCATATGCTCTTGCCTCCTTTGTTGAATATTAATTGAGCATAATGGCTTGGGTCGATTCCTGGGTTCTCTGTTCTGTTCCACTAGTCTATATGTCTGTTCTTGTGCCAGTGCCAGGCAGTTTTGAGAACAGTGGCTTTGTAGTATAGCTTGATATCTGGTATTGTGATCCCTCCAACTTTGTTCTAGAAGAGCAATATTTCACAAGGTTGCACTGACAAATGAATAAATGGCCAGGAATCCTTTTGAATGGATGTCCAGTATTGTATAAATTATAAAACTGACTTTCCATGCTCCCTCCCCAAAATAAACTATTGAAATTGTATGGTCCAGAACCTCAGCCTCTGAGAGCCATTATTGGCTGTAATGCAGGATCAGGTATTAGAGCTGTCAATAACTTTACAGCCAATGTCAAAAAGGTGGCTGAGGGTCTGCTCAAGCCCACAAGCTGATACATGGAGTATTACTCAGGTAATTTGTTTTCTTCAAGTTAAGAATAATAAATGTCCCTTTATTTAAATGATTGATAGTTGGACTTGGCACTTCTTTCATTTTATTGCTATAGAAATATGTGTGTATCCTATATAATAAAGAGATAATATGCAAATTGATCAGCACACCCTCACACAAGATGGCCGCCCCCATGTGGTCACAAGATGGCCACCACAAGATGGCTGGCAGGGGAGGGCAGTTAGGGGTGACCAGGCCAGCAGGGGAGGGCAGTTAAGGGTGACCAGGCCGGCAGGGGAGGGCAGTTGCGGGGGACCAGGCCAGCAGGGGAGGGCAGTTGGGGGCAATCGGGCTGGCAGGGAAGCAGTTAGGCATCTATCAGGCTGGCAGGGGCGTTGTTAGGGGCAATTAGGCAGGCAAGCAGTTGGGAGCCAGCAGTCCTGGATTGTGAGAGGGATGTTCGACTGCCAGTTCGGGCCAAAACTGGCAGTCGGACATCCCCTGAGGGATCCCAGATTGGAGAGGGTGCAGGCTGGGCTGAGGGACTCCCCCCTAGTGCATGAATTTCGTGCACCAGGCCTCTAGTATATATATAAAATACGTGCCTTTTTAGAATATATATATTGCATATATTATGCTTTTTTTTCAGCTTTACCGAAATATAATTGACAAACAAAAATATATACATTTAGGTTGTACAATGAGATGTTTTGATAGGCATTGTGAAAAGATTACCACAATCAAATTAATTAATATATTCATCACCTCACACAATTACCCTTTCTTTTATGATGAGAACACTTGCCTTAGCAAATTTCAAGTAGGTCTCCAGAACTTATTCATCTTATAACTGAAAGTTTATACCCTTGACCAACATATCCCCTTTTTCTCTACTGACAACCACCATTCTATGCTCTATTACTATGAGTTTGACTTATTTTTTGTATTCCATATATAAGTGAGATCATGCAGTATTTGTCTTTCTCTGTCTGGCTTATTTTACGTAACATAATATCCTCCAGGTTCATCCATATTGTTTCAAATGGCAGGATTTCCTTCCTTTTTAAGACTGAATAATATTCTATTTTATATATACATATTTATTCTTTTTTAAAATATATATTTTATTGATTTCTTACAGAAAGAAAGGGAGAGGGATAGAGAGTTAGAAACATCAATGAGAGAAACATCGATCAGCTGCCTCCTGCACACTCCCTACTGGGGACGTGCCCGAAACCAAGGTACATGCCCTTGACTGGGACCTTTCAGTCTGTAGGCTGATGCTCTATCCACTGAGCCAAATCAGTCAGGGCTATACATATTTATTCTTTATCCATTCATCCAGTAATGGACACTTAGATTGTTTCTATATCTTGGCTATTATAAATAATGCCTTCAATGAACAATGAACGTGGGAGTACAGATATCTCTTGGAGGTAGTGATTTTATTTTCTTTGGATATATACCCAGAAGAGGGACTGTTGGATCATATTAGTTCTATTTTAAATTTGTTGAGGAACCTCCATTTTATTTTCCATAATGGCTGTAACATATATACGTTTTTCTAAAATATTTTTTTATTGATTTCAGAGAGGAAGGGAAAGGGAGATACAGAAACATCAATGATGAGAGAGAATCATTAATCAGCTGCCTTCTGTGACCCCTACTGAGTATTGCGCCTAAAACCCAAGCACATGCCCTGACCAGGAATTGAACCCTGGCCTCCTGGTTCACTAGCCAAGCTATATACCTTTTCTAAAAATATGCTTTTCCTTTAGAGATTTTTTAAATAGTTCTTTATTGTTGAAAGTATTACATCTGTCCTCCTTTTCCCCCATTGATCCCCTCCAGCCCGCCCCCACTCCCACCCTGCCCCAAGCCTTGAGCACCATATTGTCTGTGTCCATGGGTTATGCATATATGCATACAAGGTCTTTGGTTGATTACCTCCCACCCACCCACCCTCCTCCACCTTCCCTCTGAGATTCTGCACTCTGTTCCATGCTTCCATGTCTCTGCATCCACTCCCTTCATCAGTTTATTTTGTTACTTAGATTCCACACATGAGTGCAATCATGTGATACTTGTCTTTCTCTGACTGACTTATTTCACTTAGCATGATACTCTCCAGGAGAGATTTTATTTTTAAGTTGAAAAAAATATATTATTTAGCCCTAGCCAGTGTGGCTCAGTGGTTGAGCGTTGACCTATGAACCAGGAGGTCAGGGTTCCATTCTCAGTCAGAGCACATGCCTGGGTTGTGGGCTTGATCCCCAGTGTGGGGCACAGGAGGCAGCCGATCAATGACTCTCTCATCATTGATGTTTCTCTCTCTCTCCTTCTCCCTTCTTCTCTGAAATCAATAAAAATAAATTTAAAAAGCACAAAGAAAAAGATCTCATCCTGGATTTTCAGGCAAAACAATGTAGTTTTTAAAGCCAAGGCCAATTTGCATAATATTAGGGGTTCCAGACCAAGTGGTAAGACTGAAGAGAAGGCCACATTAGTTAAATCGCAAGTTAAGCCCACTAAAAAGGGTGAATTACACTAGGTAAGTCATCTCTGTAGACAAAATACCACTTGGTGAGTCATTTCTGTAGACAAAAAATTTTTGAAGGAAAACAATGCTTTCAAGGAAGAACTTTGCCAAAGAAAAAAAAGCCATGCCAGAGAGAGTCATTCACAAGTTTCACTCTTTTGTTTGGTACCAAAGCTACAGATGATATAGAATAAAACTTCTTTCTCCAATTATATGAAAGTTCATCCCTAACTATGCAAATGTCCAATAAGGCATTCAAAAGTCATACAAATGTAGGACAATTCTTTATTGTGTGAAAAGTCCCTGAATTGCAGGATGCCAGCATACTGGTCACCCTCATACAAAATTCCAGTAACACCTCACTGTGACAACTGAAAAAGGTCTCCATTAATGTCAACCTATTCCCCAGGAGGCAGTACTGTCCCCACTGAGAACCACCATCCTGAGGTTTAGTAAGGAGGCATCCAACACAGCCTTAGGGCCTTAAGAAAGACTAATGGAGAAAGTTACGTCTTAACTGAGCCGGTAGGAATTGGAGTTGAGTGCACAGTGTAAAGGGCTGAAGATGAAAGGGAGCACAGAACATTCTGGACACTGCATATATTTCAGAATGGCTGGGACATCAGGTCGTATTAATATTTACTCTGCTGCTAAAAACATGAGAAAAAGAATCAAGTCTGAAAATCAAGTTTGCATGGTACATAAGAAAAGAGGTTTCTAGCTGCCTTCCAAAAGTTTACAAACACTATTATGCAGGCATTGTTGCACAATTTTCAACTTAAAAATTTTACCAGATACTTATATGCATAGCCCATGGACACAAGACCTGGGCAGGTGGGTAGAGGCTGGATGAAGGGGAGTAAGGGGGAGGAGATGAGAAACATCTGTGATACTATCCTATCTAATAATAGAGTAACATGTAAATTACCATCACTCCGCTACACCCACGATTGGGCGGCAGGAGGCTGGGGGCCAGGACTCGGGGTGGCCTATCTGGCCATTGAGAGGCACGGATCCGCTGCCACTGAGGGGGGCTACCCTGCTGTTGAGAGGTGCAGGGGGCGGGAGTCCCGCCCCCTGCGCCTCTCAACGGCCAGATCCGAGGCCACTGAGGGGGCCTGCCGCGGACACCCAGCTGCGCCTCTCAACGGCAGGGTAGCCAGGTGTCCGCGGCAGCCCGCCTCAGCGGCCATTGAGAGGCGCAGGGGGCGGGACTCCCCCCTCAGCGGCCGCGGATCATCAAAAGTGGGGGAGCTGGGGTGCCTGTCTGCTCCGGCACCAGCGGACAGGCACCCAGCTCCACCGCGAAAAGCGAAAGCGTGTAGGGGACCCTACACGTGCATGATTCAATCATGCACTGGGCCTCTAGTCAACAATAAAAAAAATAAAATTTTAGCAGAGGACATCAACAAAAAACTGACCTTTACAGGTTTAGAAATTATTTGTTTCTTATTGAATTAAAACAGCAAAGAATGGCCATTCAAAGGTTATATTAGCATCTTTCTCCCTTTCTCAATTGTCACTAGATTTACTTCCTCTCTCACCTCCAGAGCGCAGGTTCTCTGCCCTGCTCATCAGAGCTACTCTCTGAACATCAGACTGTAGACAAGAGGTCACAAGCTGGCAGCTTGTCACAGCTAACCCTTGGAGAGGTTTGTTTTCCCACAGTGTTACCTACTAAGCAGATTTTTTAAAATTTAATTCATTGCCAGCACATACAAATCTGGAATTCTAGATTATCCGGGGATATCAGAAAAACTGGCAATAGTGGGTCTGCATGCCCCCAAGTCAGCCAGCTAGAGCTGAGGAGGAGCTGGCCACTTTAGACATGGCACATGTGCTCTAGTTTCCACCCCCGTCCTCCCTCACTAATACCCCACACCTTAGGTCTGGTACCAGTTGTCATTTGCCATTTGGTTGTATAGTGTTTTTCTTATACCTGGTGTGGTGGCTTGATGATAACCCCCAGAAACATATGCGCATGTGCTGACTCCCAGAAGCTGTGAATTGCCATCTTTGGGAAAAGAGCCTTTGCAGATGTCACTAAATTAAGGATTTTGAGATGAAGAGATATCCTGGATTGTCCAGATGGGTTTTTAAACTCAATGATGACAGAGACTGAGATTGTAATGATGTGGCCTGAAGGCAAGGAAGCCAAGAAATGCCAAGAGCAACCAGGAAGCTGAAGAGGGAAGGAAGGATTCTCTTCTGGAGTCCTCAGAGGAAGTGAAGCTCTGTGACATCTTGATTTCAAACATGTGGCCTTCAGAACAGTGAGAGAGTACATTTCTGTTGTCTTATATTTTTTGTTACGACTGCCCTAAGATGCCGCATCAGCAATGAAAAAGTCAGAGCTAATGATAAAGAATGTGAATTACAGCCCTGACGGGTTTGGCTCAGTGGATAGAGCGTTGGCCTGTGGACTGAAGGGTCCCAGGTTCAATTCCGGTCAAGGGCATGTACTTTGTTTGGGGGCACATCCCCAGCAGGGGGTGTGCAGGAGGCAGCTGGTCGATGTTTCTCTCTCATCGATGTTTCTAACTCTCTATCCCTCTCCCTTCCTCTCTGTAAAAAATCAATAAAATATTTTTTTTAAATGTGAATTACAACCACAAAATTAAAGTTTTTGAAAAAAGATAATTTTACCAAAAACATGAATTTAGTAAAAAAACAACAACAACAAACAGAAGAGATGAGACCTAAATGCTAACGTAAGGAATACCCATTATTAGGAAGAATGGGAAGAGAATGAGGATATGGTCAAGGATTTGAAAAGTAAGAGAACATGGTCCTTTTGTTGAGTGATGACACAGCACAAAATGGGGATGAAAACATGATGTCAATGAGGTCAAATGTGTTTAATGTGTTCATAGTACACAAACCACTCATTTGAGGACTCTGCCACCCATAAAAGAAAACAACTAAAACTCCTGGAAATGACAGTAGTTTCACAGGGATGAGTGGTATGCTTGCTTTGGCTTCTTGTTTCTGTTTTGGGTTTCCTTCCTTTTCTTTAAATATAGAGAAAATATAATTGCCGGGAAAAGGAAAGGTTTTCATTTCTCTCTATTCTATTTTTTTATTCTTAGAGTTTGAGACAAGTACTCCTACATATAGGACTAATGATTTAATTATGATCATTAAAACAACAGATTTTATTAAATCTTTCAAGTTATTGGGATACAGTTGGTAAATTGCTTATGGTAGTTAACAACAAAGTAAATGTTACAAACAAAAATTGAATGTGTCATTATCTAGCAATCCAGCATTAGATACTATTTGCCTGTTACATTTACAATAGCTACTCAGAGGTAGTTAAGGAGCTCCACATTTTTTACTTACTATTGATTAGTGGGATACTCACATGGTACAAATAAAGACATAATGTTCTTTGTTCCTCAAGGCAGAAAATTCTATGGAAGTATTTCTAAAGGAACTGTCACTTATACCCCAGTACCTCTACCTGTAGTTATGTAAGTACATGAATTGCTGAATCATAATTTAGTAATTACGTATATTAAATTTATTTTTATGGCAATGCATAATATATATTTGAGATCTATTAATATCTATTGTGTTCTCTATGTGTTAGACCTTACACAAATTCATTTAATTCCTCATAATAATCCTGATCAGTCAATACAATTATCCTTCCCATTGTACAGATTAAGAAATTAAAGCACAGAGAGGTCAAGTACATTACCTAAGTCAGACAACTAGAGAGTGTTGAAATCGGAGTCAAACCCAGGCACTCAGCTCCAGAGTCTGTACTAGCAACCACAAAGGTCAAAAAAGCAAATTTTAAATTTAAATATAAATATGATGTCCTAGTGAGATAAAGGCCATTACTCTTTTTTCAAAATGTTGACAACTTACTTGACTTTTATATATAAAGAAGCCCAAAAAAAAAGTTTCAAAGGAATAGAACTGCCTTATAATATAGTTTATTAAGACATGGGTTTAGCTGGTTTGGCTCAGTGGATCGAGTGTCCGCCTGCATACTGAAGGATCCTGGGTTCAATTCTAGTCAAAGGCACATGCCCAGGATTTGGGCTCGATCCCCAGTAGGGGGCATGCAGGAGGCAGCAAATCAATGATTCTCTCTCATCATTGATGTTTCTATCTCTCTCCCTCTCCCTTCCTCTCTGAAATTAATAAAAAAATATTTTTTAAAAAAAGACATGTGTTCAAAGAAGACTACAAGTTAAACTATATCCCTCAATATCTAACAATGACTTATTATCAGAATTTATTATATATCCATTGCTTACAATAGACATTAGCGCACAAATCCATCGAAATACACACACACACACACACACACACACACACACACACACGTGCACATACACATCTATGATCTTGTGCAATAAAATATAGCATAAGTGTATTTCTCATGGAAAAATCTAATGTTCCTGGAAAGGCTTCTGCTGTATTTGATGGGATTTAAATCCTGCCAATTGACAGGCATCACAGTTCAAGAAACTCATGCATTCAGTGAAGGATGGAATTTGGTTCTGTGTATTTTAAATAGCATCCTGAGGAAGTATTGTCCTCCGAAATATACAGTATGAGAGCAATTTTAAGTTCATAATTGTATCAAGCATGTGGTGATCCATTATCATCCTCTGAAAGGAGACATCTGCTACTTAGCTTTTAAGAGTTATGACAAAACTGATTACAAAATTGTGCACATTAATATAATAGCTTTTATCAAACATTCAAATAATTGCAATTACTAAGATTAATGCCACAGCTAACAGCAATTAGCAGTGAAATAAATACTCAAACAGAAAGCTTGGAAGGAATATCACATTTTGTCAGACCAATTAGTTGCCAAGTCCTTTTGATTCTGCCCTATCATCTCTATCACACTACTGCCTCCCTTTCCATCCCCTCTGCCACCTTTCTCACTCGGGGTCCAGGGCCCCTCTGGAAAAGTGTACCTCCCTCATAACTGACTCCCCCAGCATACCACTTACAACCTCCCCCTGCTGCAATCCACTTACACAGAATTCCCCAAAACCACACTGCTCCAATTATTTCACTCCCCTACACAAAACCCCTCCATGGCTCCCCAGTTGCTTGCAGAGGAATGCCATGTTTGCCAACTATCATACAGGCACTCCATGTACTGGCTTTAATAGAAATCCCAGCCTTTTTTCTACATTTGCTCTTCCCTAATCCTTCCATTAAAACATCTTCCTCTTCTCCACATATACTCGGAGCTTTCCATCTCTAGATCTTTGCTTACAATTACAATACCTTTTCCAATCCATCTCTAGCCCACCCCTCTGTATAAACGCAACTCAGATTTGGCCTCCTCCTCGAAGACTTCCTTGATCTTACCATATACTACTAATCTCCAGCTCTGAACATGCATAGCATTTTACATCTATCTTTCCTGTGAAATTGTGCCACTTTCTATCTTGTATTATAGTTATTTATATACCTCTACTAGTATAATCTACTCCAAAGGGAAAGATTTTTATCTAATTTATATATTTACTACACTAATACTTATTGAGCAACAACTATCTGCCAGACACAGTTCTTGGCGCTGAGAACACATAACAAATAAGACATGATTACTGCTCTCATGAAGCTTGGAAAAAAATTAAAACTATGAAAAAATAAAGCAGGGTAACTGGATAGTGTATGACTGGGAAGAGACATGCCTATTTTGAATAGAAGAATGGAAAGCAGGGACCTGAAAAATTAGAGCGCCCAGCTGCAAAGACAGCATACACAAAGAGAAAACCACAGGTGTGAAGTCTCTATGGCAGAATTAAGCTTGGCATATTTGAGAAACCCAAAGAGTCAAGGTGGCTGGACTATAGGGAACAAGGGGGAGAGTGGTGGGGAAAAGACACAGCTGTCAGAGCTTGCCAATAAACTGAATTCAGCCAAAACCGGTTTGGCTCAGTGGATAGAGCATCGACCTGCAGACTGAAAGGTCCCAGGTTCGATTCCGGTCAAGGGCATGTACCTTGGTTGCGGGCACATCCCCAGTGGGGGGTGTGCAAGAGGCAGCTGATCGATGTTTCTCTCTCATCGATGTTTCTAACTCTCTATCCCTCTCTCTTCCTCTCTGTGAAAAATCAATAAAAATATATAAAAAATAAAATAAACTGAATTCAGAGAATGAGAAAAAAAAGGGGGGGAATCAAGACCACCTCTAAGATTTTTTACCTGATCAACAGGTTATGTGGAAATACCATTACTAGAGTTGGGAAGCCTAGAGGAAGAATAGGGTTTGCAATACTGAAGAGTTCCTTTGGGCGTGTGAATTTTGAAAAGCCTACTAAATGCTCCAAGTAGAGATATAAAACAGGCAATTGGATATAATATATAAGTCAGGAGCTCAAGAGAGACCTCTGAGCTGAAGATACAAATTTGATAGTCATGAGCACTTACATTTTTTTAAAGGAAAGTGAATGAGAACACTGAAGACAGAGTATAGACAAAAAAGAGAAGTTGAGCACTACAACATTTAAAGATGAGGAATCAGCAAAGGAGACTGACAAGAAGTGGCCAAGAAAGAGATGGGTCACAGGTGTCAATGAGGAAAGCATATCAGGGAGGAGAAGTGGACAACTGGACAGAACTCTGCTGAGAGGTTAGATAAGCTCAGCAGAAAGAGACCATTAAGTACTGGAAGTGCTAACCATATCAATTAGACAAGAAGAAGAAATAAAAGGTATCCGAATTAGAAAAGAAGACGTAAAACTGTCATTATTTGCAGATGACATGATACTGTACATAGAAAACCCTAAAGACTCCATCAAAAAATTATTGGACTTAATAAATGAATTCAGCTACGTAGCAGGATAAAAAATTAACGCCAAGAAATTTATGGCATTTTTATATACCAATAGTGAACTTACAGAGAGATTAAGGAAACAATCCTATTTACCATCGCACCAAAAAAATTAAGATACCTAGGAATAAATTTAACTAAGGAGGTAAAAGACCTGTACTCGCAAAACTGCAGGACACTGAAAAAAGAGATAGAGGAAGACATAAACAGATGGAAACATACCGTGTTCATGGATTGGTAGAATCAACATCATTAAAATATCCATACTACCCAAAGCAATCTATAGATTCAATTCACTCCCCATTAAAATACCAACGGCATATTTCACAGACCTAGAACGAACTCTCCAAGAATTCAACTGGAATAAAATTTAAAAATATATTTTAAAAAACGAACAGCTGCAGCAATCCTGAGACAGAAGAACAAAGTAGGTGGGATCTCAATACCAGATTTCAAGCTGTATTACAAAGCCACTGTCCTCAAAACAGCCTGGTACTGGCATAAGAATATAGATCAATGAAATAAAATAGAGAACCCAGAAATCAACCCAAACCACTATGCTCAATTAATATTTTACAAAGGAGGAAAGAACATACAATGGAGTTAAGACAGTCTCTTCAATAAATGGTACTGAAAAAATTGGACAGATACATGCAAAAAAAAAAATTAAACTAGACCACCAACTTACACCATACAAAAAATAAACTCAAAATTGATAAAGGACTTAAACATAAGACGGGAAACCATAAAAATACTAGAGGAATCCACAGGCAGCAAAATCTCAGACATATGCCGCAGCATTATCTTCATCTATGCAGCTCCTAGGGCAATGGAAACTAAGGAGAAAATAAACAATGGGACTACATAAAAATAAAAAGCTTTTTCACAGCAAAAGAAACCATCAACAAAAAAAGAAAGCCCACTGCATGGGGAACATACTTGTCAATGTTATCACCAATAAGGGTTTAATCTCCAAAATTTACAGGGAACTCATACAACTTAACAAAAGGAAGATAAACAACCCAATAAAAAAAAAATGAGCAATGGACCTAAATAAATACTTTTTAAAGGAGGACAGAAGGAAGGCCAAGAGACATATGAAAACATGCTCAAAGTCACTAATTATCCAAGAGATGCAAATCAAAACGACAATGCGGTACCATCTCACACCTGTCAGAATGGCTATCATCAACAAATCAACAAATGACAAGTGCTGGCGAGGATGCGGAGAAAAAGGAACCCTCGTGCACTGCTGGTAGGAATGCAGACTGGTGCAGCCACTGTGGAGAACAGTATGGAGTTTCCTCAAAAAAGCAAAAATGGAACTCCCATTTGACTCAGTGATCCCCCTTCTAGGAATATATCCCAAGAAACTAGAAACATTAATCAGAAAGGATATATGCACCCCCATGTTCATATCAGTACAATTTACCATAGCTAAGATTTGGAAACAGCCTAAGTGCCCATCAGCAGATGAGTGCATTAAAAACTGTGGTACATCTACACAATGGAATACTATGCTGCTGTAAAAAAAAAAAAAGAAGGAATTCTTACCATTTGCAACAGCGTGGATGGAACTGGAGAGCATTATGCTAAGCGAAATAAGCCAGTCAAAGAAAGATAAATATTGCATGATCACACTCATTTGTGGAATATAATGAACAACATAAACTGATGAATAAAAACAGATCCAGAGACAGAGAAGCATCGATCAGACCATCAAACCTCAGAGGGAAGGTAGGGGAGGGTGGGGGTAAAGGGGAGAGATCAACCAAAGGACTTGTGTGCATGCATATAAGCCTAACCAATGGACACAGACACCAAGGGGGTGAGGGCATGAGTGGGAGGGAGCAATGGGGGGATAAGGACATATGTGTAATACCTTAATCAATAAAGAAAAAATTTGCAAATATAAATGAATGAATAAACTGCGTGAAATCACAAAAAAGAAAAGAAAAGAAAGAGACCATTAGCAGTACTACCCTTAGAGTTAAAATTAAGGGGCAGGGAGGGCTCTTGGCAGGTTCTACCCTAACACTCCTCCAGCTACCCATGGGGAAAAGGACTTCTCAAGGCCAAAGGGAGGTACCAACAAGAACCTTCATCCTTGTACACTCTGTACATGCGTACTCAGAACTCCTGAACTCCCTTGCCTAAATCACCTCAAGTCCACTTTCAGGGCCTGCTTGGTCCCCTTCTCCAAGTTTGTTCTGAAAGTTGACTGAGGTGGTATCTGCCCATTGGCCTGAGGGGTATCCAAGGGATGACTGATTCCAGGGCGTAAGGTGAGAGCTGTGATTCATGATCAGAAGAGTCCATTCTGATGCATACAAATCATTTGATGTATGTGTTAGTTTCCTAGGGCTGCCATAACAAATGAGCACAAATGTTGTGGCTTACACTAGAAATCTATTCTCTCACAGTTCTGGAGACCAGAAGTCTGAAATTGAGGTGTCAATGGGGGAGGTTCTTTCTGAAGTCTGAGGGAGAATCCATTCTATGCCCATCTCCCAACTTCTTATGGCTGCCAAAAATCACTGGTACTCCTTGACTTGTAGGTGCATAACTCCAATCTTTGTCTCTGTCTTCACATGGCCTTCTCCTCAGTGCCACTGAATATAAAATCCCCCTCTCCTTTCTCTGATCCAGTAATTGGATTTAGTGCCCACCCTAAGTCAAGGGTGATCTCATCTTGAGATTTTAACTAAACTACATCCACAAAGACTCTATTTCCAAATAAGGTTGCATTCCCAGGTGCCAGGACTTAATATTTGGACCTAAGTACCTCTGCTGTGTCATTTTTCCATAGTATTGTGCACAGCACCAAGGGTCAGACTGGATCTTTTGCTGATAGCAATGTGGAGGGTCTACAAAAATGAGGGCTAGCCTGCTAAGGTGCTGATTGGAACTAGGATCTTCTCAGGATCCAGAATCAGTCAAACTGAGAAACAGTCTTGAGGGGTTCAGGACAGAACTCCAGACAGATCAAAGGAAAGGAAACCATTGACATGGCAAAATCAGCAGAAAGACAGTCTGAGGATCTGAACCAATGGGGTGAGGAAGGGGGACAGGAATTGAAGGAGGGTTTGGAAGTACTATGCCTCTGGGACTACACATTTCTTTAACAAGTATATATTGAGTACCTTTCCAGTGCATTTAGGGTAAAGAGCTAAGTAAGATACAGGACTTGCCACCAAGGAGATTTCAGACATTCAGGGCTCGACCTCCAGTCCCAGGGCTGTGGAGAAAAACATGACTTTCAGGCTTTCTGCACTTGGGTCACCTCAAATGCAAATGCACTGATCCTTGTAACACAATTTTTCTTCATTGAGAAAATAATTCCTCACCTTGTTCATAGTCTGTCTCAGGAATAGAATGAGAGATTTTGGAAATGAGAAAGAAGGAACAATTCTGTACCATTTGAAAGGAGCACTGTGTGAAATTGTACATGTTGCATTGCTTCTCTCTCCCTCCCCCCCTCTCTTTCTCAAAGAAATGTGTTGCTTCCATAAATCGATAATAAAATTATCTAATCTCTAAAAAGAAGCCCAGCTAGTGTGGCTCAGTGGTTGAGCATTGACCTATGAACTAGGAGGTCACAGTTCAATTCCTGGTCAGGGTACATGCTGGGTTTCAGGCTCCATCCCCAGTAGGGGACATGCAGTAGGCAGCTGATCAATGATCCTCTCTCATCATTGATGTTCCTATATCTCTCTTCCTCTCTGACATCAATTATACACACACACACACACACACACACACACACTGAGTGGCCAGATTATTATGATCTCTGAATGCATAATAATCTGGCCACTCAGTGTATATCCTATATAATAAAAGGCTAATATGCAAATTGTCCCCTCTACCAGGAGTTCGACCAGCAGGCAGGCCAGCCAACTGCCCATGTCCCCTCCCCCTGGCCAGGCTGGCCGGACCCCACCCATGCACGAATTCATGCACTGGGCCTCCTCTAATATATATTAGAGGAAAAAGAATACACTGCCACAATTAACCTTACCCTAATCATACATAAACCAGGTTCTCTACTTATAAGGTAGTTTTCATTTGTAAATCATCTCTATTTGAAGAATATTCCTAATAAAGAAATATGTCCCTTAGTCTCTTGTGCTGATCCTGAACTCCTTGAAAGCAGAAAGTATCTTATTCTAATGATTAAATTCAGACTATTAATTAAAGAGGTCTGTGAACCCCCGAAAATATGGGTGAATCTTTGAGTGAATGTTCATTGTTTTGTATCAAGAGGGTCTGTAACTTTCATCATGTTTTCAAAGATTTTAAACCATAACACTCAAGCAATTTGGAACCACATACTACAAGCTTAATTAAAGTTTGATGAACAAACTAATTACTTAATTTATTTATATATTCTGTCAATGCCCTTTAGCCAAAGAACCACCAGAAACATATCTGTAGCTAAATAAGTTGAGTTTATTCCTTGATGCAGAGAGAGAGAATATACACCATGGGGAATTGTGACATCTCTCAGCAAGAGATTGGTAGAAAGAACTAATTACAGGATTTGGACTTTGATTAGTTGATGGGGGAGAGTCTGTGATTGAGTATTCAATAAATCTTACTCATGGAAGAGAAGACCAGCACAAGGGTAAACTGTAATTGGTAAAGAAATAGCAGTCACTCATTCTGCTGAGGAAGGGATGTTTTGTAGGTATTTCGGGGGTCACACAGTGACCTTGCTTATGTCTGTGCTTAGACAAAATTATGAAGTGGCCTTGTTCTGTCTCATTTTATCGTGGTCTCAGAGTAACCTTGTCTGAGATTGTTTATAGCTCATAGAAGAAAAATATGGCCTTGCTGTGAGTGCCAGGCCAGCTTCTAAATGTCAGGTACTGCTCTTTTTTTCCTTTCTCAATTCCTAATAGTGGAAAGATGTTCTGCATTGTAAAGTAATTCAGTAAGGTGTTGGTAAAGCTTAAGAATTTACTGGGTTAGTCCAACCAGCATTGTTCAATGGTTTAGCGTCAATCTGAACCAGGAGGACACGGTTAGATTCCCAGTCAGGTCCCATGTCCAGGCTGAGGGCTCAATCCCTAGTGGAGGGAGTGCAGAAGACAGCCAATCAATGATTCTTTCTCATCATTGATGTTTCTATCTCTCTCTCCCTCTCCCTTCCTCTCTGAAATAAATAATATATATAATAATAACAACCCTATCTAATAAAAGAGTAATATGCAAATTAACCATCACTCCACTATATCTACAAGCCACGCCCACCATCCATGCCCACCAGCCAATCAGGAGTGAGTATGCAAATTAACCCCAACCAAGATGGCTGCAGCCACTGAGTGAGTAGGAGGGAGGCTTGGGTTTCCCTGGTGATGGAGGAAGCCAAGCTTTCTGCACACCCTGGCCAGCCGAGGCTTCCACTCCAGGCTACAAAGTTTCAATTATAGAAGATAAATAAATCCCAACAGAAATGGCTGCCAACACAGAGCAAGCAGGAGGCTTAGCTTTGCTCCAGGCTACAAAGTTTCAATTGTAGAAGATAAATAAATCCCAGATACCAGGGCCTCTGCTTGGGTTGCCGGGGGGCATGGCCAGGCTGCAAACCAGCACAAGCCCTTCACCCAGGCTGCCCCATGCCCCAAGGGAACCCCCACCCTGATCTGGGACACCCTTCAGAGCAAACCAGTGGGCCCCCACCCATGCACCAGGCCTCTATCCTATCTAATAAAAGAGTAATATGCAAATTGACCATCACTCTAACACACAAGATGGCTGCCCCCATGTGGTCAAAGATGGCTGCCCCCATGTGGACACAAGATGGCCACCACAAGATGGCCAGCAGGGGAGGGCAGTTGGGAGGGACCAGGCCTGCAAGGGAGGGCAGTTGGGGGCGATCAAGCCTGCAGGGGAGGGCAGTTAGGGGTGACCAGGCCTGCAGGGGAGGGCAGTTAGGGGCAAACAGGCTGGCAGGGGAGCAGTTATGCATCAATCAGGCTGGCAGGGGAGTGATTAAGGGGTAATCAGGCTGGCAGGCAGAAGTGGTGAGGGGCAATCAGGAAGGCAGGCAGGGAAGCAGTTGGGAGCCAGCAGTCCTGAAATGTGAGAGGGATGTCCAACTGCCCTCAAGGGGTCCCAGATTGGAGAGAGTGCAGGCTGGGCTGAGGGACACCCCCCCCCATGCATGAATTTCATGCACTGGGCCTCTAGTAAAATTCATAAGCAAGTTTGCTTACTCTCTTGAAATTTTTGAATTTTGTGCTAAGTCACTTATCACTTATTTTTAAAATAAATAAAAGGAACATTTTAAAATAAACATTTAAGATAAAATAAACAGCAAATAAGATAGGTAAGCTACATATTTAAAATTTATACTCAGGGAAGTTATAAAGTTAACATAAAACTAATACCCAAATGATCAAGTATCAGGATACCACAAAACTAACAAAACCCATCCATTGTTTTTGCAGTAAAGATGCACAAATGACAATTAGATCACTCTGTAAGAAAAGCCTTGGTTGAAGACTAAAGGTCCCAGTGAAGTAATAAAACCACCAAGATCCTTGCCCATTCTTTTATTTTAATTGAATTTATTGGGGTGACTTGGTTTGCAAAACTGTACAAGTTTCAAGTGTACAATTCAATAAAGCATTGTCTGCACACTGCATTGTGTACCCATCACCCCAAGCAAAGTCTCTTTCCATCCCCATTTCCCCTACTTTGCCCACCTCCACCTAAACCTACCCCCCTTTCCTTCTATTACCACACTGTTGTCTGTGTCTGTGTTATGTATATATGCTTTTTTGCTTAATCCCTTCATCCTCTTTCATTCAGCAGCCTCCCAACCCCCCTCCCCTCTGACAGTGGTTAATCTGTTCCATGTTTCCATGCATTTCTATTTTGTTCATCAGATTGTTTTGTTCATTAGATTCCACATATAAGTGAGATCATATGGTATTTGTTTTGCTCTGTCTGGCTGTTCACTTAGCAGAATAATCTGAAGATCCATCCATGAAGTCACAAAAGATAAGAGTTTCTTCTTTCTTATGGTTGTATGGCATTTCATTATGTAAATGTACCACAGCTCTTTTATCCACTCATCTTCTGATGGGAACTTGGGCTGTTTCTAGATCTTGGCTATTATAAATAACTAGAGGCCCGGTGCACAAAATCTGGGACATCTTGGGGGATGTCCAACTGCTTGTTTAGGCCCAATCCCAACCGGCAGTTGGACAACCCTCTCACAATCTGGAACTGCTGGCTCCTAACCACTCCCCTGCCGGCCTCATTGACGCCTAACTGCTCCCTTGCCGGCCCCATTGTCCCCAACTGCCCTCCCCTGACAGCCCAATCTCTCCCAACTGCCCTTCCCTGACAGCCTGGTCACCCCCAACTGCCCTCCCCTGCTGGCCTGATTGCCTACAACTGCTCTCCCCTGCTGGCCTGTTCACCCCCAACTGCCCTCCCCTGGTGGCCTTATCATCCACAACTTCCCTCCCCTGCCAGCCATCTTGTGGCAGCCATCTTGTGATGATGTGGGGGCAGCCATCTTGTGGTGGCCATCTTGTGATGACATGGGGCGGCCATCTTGTGATGATGTTGCATGACGCCACCTAGGCTTTTATTATATAGGATGCTGCTATAAATATTGGGGTGTGGTGCATATATCCCTTTGAATTGATGTCTCAGGATTCTTAGGATATATTCCCAGAAATAAGATCACTGGATCAAGAAGCAGTTCCAGCCGAAACCGGTTTGGCTCAGTGGATAGAGCATCGGCCTGCGGACTTAAGGGTCCCAGGTTCGATTCCGGTCAAGGGCATGTACCTTGGTTGCGGGCACATCCCCAGTAGGGGGTGTGCAAGAGGCAGCTGATCGATGTTTCTCTCTCATCGATGTTTCTAACTCTCTATCCCTCTCTCTTCCTCTCTGTAAAAAATCAATAAAATATATTTTTTTAAAAAGAAACAGTTCCATTTTTATTTTTTGAGGAAACTCCATACTGTTTTCCACAGTGGCTGCACCAGTCTGCATTCCCACCAATAGTACATGCAGGTTCCTTTTTCTCCACATCCTCACCAGCACTTTTTGTTTATTGATGATAGCCATTCTGACAGGCATAAGGTGATATCTCATTGTGGAGTGGGCTTTTTTTTTTAATTTTTATTGATTTCAGAGAGGAAGGGAGAGGGAGAGAGAGATAGAAACATCAATGATGAAAGAGAATCACTGATCAGCTGACTCCAGCATTCCCCTATTGGAACCTGGGCATGTGGCCTTGACCAGAGCCAAACCTGGGACCCTTGAGTCTATAGGTTGATGCTCTATGCACTGAGCCAAACCAGCAAGGGTGCATTGTGGGGTTTTTTGTTTGTTTATTTTTATAAATCTTTATTGTTCAGATTATTACAGGTGTTCCTCTTCCCCCCCCCCCACATAGCTCCCCTCCACCTGATTCCCTACCCCACCCCATACCCTTACCCCCCGCCACTGTCTTCATCCATAGGTGTAAGATTTTTGTCCAATCTCTTCCTGCACCCCTCAGACCCCCTTCCCTCTAAGAATTCTCCATCCCCTCCCTTTCTATGTCCCTGATTCTATTATATTCACCAGTCCATTCTATTCTTCAGATTTTTTTATTCACTTGATTTTTAGATTCACTTGTTGGTAGGTAAGTATTTGATGTCTTTTTGTTGTTCATAATTTTTACCTTTACCTTTTTTTTCTTCTTCCTCTTCTTAAAGAATACCCTTCAGCATTTCATGTAATCCTGGTTTGGTGGTGATGAACTCCTTTAGCTTTTTCTTGTCTGTGAAGCTCTTCGTCTGATCTTCAATTCTGAATGATAGCTTTGCTGGGTAGAGTAATCTTGGTTGTAGGTTCTTGCTGTTCATCACTTTGAATATTTCTTGCCATTCCTGTCTGGCCTGCATAGTTTCTGTTGAGAAATCAGCTGACAGTCATATGGGTACTCCCTTGTAGGTAACTAACTGTTTTTCTCTTGCTGCTTGTAAGATTCTCTCTTTGTCTTTTGCCCTTGGCATTTTAGTTATGATGTGTCTTGGTGTGGTCCTCTTTAGATTCCTCTTGTTTGAGGTTCTGTGCGCTTCCTGGACTTGTAAGTCTATTTCTTTCACCAGGTGGGAGAAGTTTTCTGTCATTATTTCTTCAAATAGGTTTTCAGTATTTGCTCTCTCTCTTCTTCTGGCACCCCAAAAATTCGAATGTTGGTACGCTTAAAGCCGTCCCAGAGGCTCCTTATGCTATCCTCACACTTTTGGATTCTTCTTACTTTCTGCCTCTCTGGTTGGGTGTTTTTTGCTTTCTCATGTTCTAGATCTTTGGTTTGTCTCTTGGGGTACGGTGATCTACAGTTGAGTTTCTGTATATTCTTTATTTCAGACAGTGTATGCATAATTTCTGACTGGTCCTTTTCTATTTTTTTTTTTTTTTTTTGTATTCTCATTAAGGTCCTTGAAGGTCTCTTCAAGTTTATCAGCGGTTTTTAGAAGATTCTTGAGTAACCTTATAAATGTGGTTCTGAACACCGTGTCATCCATTAGTTTACTTTCCTCCATCTCTTCTATTCGTGACCTGCTTCGGTGTGTCCGCATTTTGGCTGCCTCCCTGTGTTGATGGAGTGGCTTTGTGTGGTCAGTGACCTATAGGGGCCAGTAGCTCAGCTTCCCCAATCTCCCTAGGTGGTCGCTCTTGGTACCCCCCTTTGTGGGCTGAGTGCAAAGTCTTGGTGTTGTTAAGCCTTGATTGCTGTTGGTACACTGGGAGGATTTGACCTCCAGGCCAATTGGCTGTGAGGAATCAGCTGTATCTACGCCGGGAGACAGCCTTATTCAACTAGACTTGCAAAATTGTAAAAGCCTCTGTGCTCAACTTGGATGGGGCAGAGTTTCAGGGTGGAGCCTACAGCCTTGGCTTCCCGTCAGCCCCACCCTATGAGGTTCCTGGGTCTCAGTGTCCCTCAGTGTCCCTCTGTACTCTCTGCAAGCACCTCTGAGAGAAAGGCGCCCTGGAGTTTCGCCCGCTGCCAGTCTAGTCTCTCCCCAATGAATCTGGATTCCCAGATTCTCGCCCGGAACTGGGTTTCAGTGCAGTCGGAACTGGGGCTCAGCGCAGTCCAGAGCTTTTGTCTCCTTCCCGCTAGGGCAATTCAGCGGCACAGTCAACAGACCATCCTCTGCACGCATTCACGTGCGCGCCTCCAGAGCTCTGCCTTTCGCCGCTCCCCTGAGTTTCCGCCTTACAGCCCAGATTCCCCCAGTATGAGCCTGGGTCCCCAGGGTCTCGCCCGGTACTAGGGTTCAGTGCAGTCGGAGCTGGGGTTCAGCGCAGTCTGGAGCTTTTGTCTCCTTCCCACTAGAGAATGCCGGCCAGGCACTCAGCCACCCCATCCTCCGGCTCCGTCCTCCCCGCACGCGTGCGTGCCCATGTCTCCGCCTGTGTCTCCGTACCTCAGGCTTTTACGGCTCCTCTGATTTTCCTTGTGGTTTTCTTGTTCCTTCTAGTTGTGGGCGTTTCAGTCAGCCAGCTTTCCTGTGGTTCTGGATGATGTCCGTTTTGACTTTTAGTTGTATTTTTGAAATTGTTGTGCGAGGCTGCGGTTTAGATGTTTACCTATGCCGCCATCTTGGTTTCTTCTCGGTGCATTGTGGTTTTAATTTGCCTCTCTCTGATGATTAGTGACACTGAGCATCTTTCATACATCTACTGGCCATTTTATCTGTATGTCCTCTTGGGAGATGAGTCTATTCAGGTCCTTTGAGGTTGTTTTCTTGGTGTTCAGTTGTATTAGTTCTTTATATATTTTGGAAATTAGCCCCTTCCAGATTCTTTGAGGACCCAGGAGATCCTTTTTGTTTTTGTTGGGTTTTTTTTTTGTTGTTGTTCCAAGTTTAGGACTTTTAATTTGTCCCATAGCGGTGAAGCAAAATCATGACAAAACATTCTGCTTTCCTTTGTACCTCAGTGTACACACACACACACACACACAAAAAAAAAAAAACTGTAGCAAGGGGAAATGGTTTTGTACACAGGAAAAAACAATATAAATTCAAAACTTACAGCTAAGAGTTAGCTCTATCACTCATCTCTTTAAAAAGTTTATACGAATATCCAGTCAAAATCAACAGGGTATCTCCTTTGAAATATTATACAAATGGATTTTCAAGTAGATCTCAGGACTGTATACTGTCTTGGAATGTCCTTAGAAGGCTGTCATTGATCAGGTAACAGCGTAAAAACATCAGAGTCCTTTCTTTCAAATGGAAGAGGGAAAGACAGGGATAGAAGAAACTATTCAAACTTCATCTTCTTTCCTTATGGCTTCTGGTCTCCTCCTCCTCCTCTGCTTCCTAGGGAGCCTCATCAACCTCCAAAACCACTCTGGCCTCTGCCACCAAATCCACCTTGGCCTCCTCTGCCACCTCTGCCTCTGCCACAACCCCAGAAGCCACCTTCACCCTTAGGCTTGGCCCGTCCACAGTAACTTTGTTTTCACCGATTTCACCGTCTTCTATGGCCTCCTCGGCGGCTTTGGCACCTTCCTCACTGTTGCAGTCTACAAAATCAAACCCTTTGGAAGAGCTCGTCTCCCTGTCAGTGACTATCCTTGCCCGGACAAAGCCATCAAATGACTCCTTCAGTGTCTCTTCTGTAGTGTCCTCAGACAAACCTTTGACAGAGTTTTGGATGGATGGCTTTTTGCATTAGGCAGTCCCCTGGGTCCTTGCAATTCCAGCCTGATTATTCTACCCTCAATTTCTCTTTTATTACAGAAATTTAAAGCTTCTTTAGCACCTTCAAATGAAGCAAATTCTATAAATGCAAAACCCTTTAGATTTGTCATTTTGGTTCTGGGGCACTTTGATAAAAGTTGCCTTCTCAAATACTTCCTGAAGAATGTCTTCTGTTGCACTGTAGGAAAGGTTGCCTAAAACCAGAGGTTTTGATTCACCACTTCAAGTGCTATTCTTTCCATCTCTGTGGTCTTGACTTTGACCCTTCTCTCCAGTATAGGACAGGGAAATGAATCGCCCATCTATTTCTGTTCTCTGCTTTTTTCCCCCAAGGTTTTTTCTTCATCGGCTTCTGCCTTAAATTCAATATAAGCCATCCCTTTACTCTTTCCATCCTTGTTGACTAATCTGATCTCTATAGCATCTTCAAACACTTCTTTTAATTAGTCCTGAGTAACTTCATAAGGCAGATTTTTAACCAAAAGTATTCTTGCATCTTGATCTTTTTACTATCTTTTCCCTTTGGTTTTCTAGTTTAATTTCATTGCCAAAGACTTTTAAACCAGTGAGTTAGTTCTAAGGCTTTTTCCAGGTCTTCAGCAGATTCAAAATCCACATAGCCAAACTTCCTAAGAAACACAATTCTGACATCCACAACAACAAGATCATTTTTAGCAAAACGTCACTCATACCGATTTTTAATTCAGGAGCAGATTTGCTGAAGTTCAGGTTTCCAACAAAGAGATTGAAAGCTGTAGTTGGTTCTGTGACTTCTACCTTCTGTTTCTTGACCTCAGGCACAGCTTTCTGTTTGGCCATTTCCTTCTTTTGTTTCCCAGGTGCTTCTTTGATAGGCTCTTCCTCATCCCCTTAATCCTCCTCCTCATCTTCCTCATCTCCATCCTCTTCATCGTCCTCTTCATTATCATCTTCTTTGTCTTCATCCTCAGCTGTGCTTTTAACCTTCATGGGAACAGCTTTTACATGAGCTTTCTTGCCTTTGGCTGGTGCGATCTCCATAGGTTCTTCTTCAGTCATATTCTTCATCATCATCCTCACCTTCATCATCTTCGTCCTCCCTTCATCATAATCCTCATTTTTGTCATAATCCTCATCATCCAAGGTAAGAGTGGCAGCAGTAGCTTTCATCACTCCTGGCTCAAATTCATCCTCCTCTTCAGTGTCATCATCTTCCTCATCACTATCTTCCTTCTTGGCATTCTTGCCATGCTTTGCTCCCTTGACTGGGGTGGCTGCTTCCTTTTTACCACAAATTGCTATCAATGCTTTGCCTGGTGTGCCTCCCTTCTTGCCAGGTATGGCTAATGCTTTGGCTGGTGTAACTGCTGCCTTTTTGCCAGGGGTGACAACTGCTTTCTTGCCTGATGTGGCAACTGCAATCTTTTTTTGGGGGGAAACCATCACCTTCTTTCCTGGAGTTGTGGTAGTCGTTTTGCCTTTTTTTCTGAGGAATAACCTCTTTCCACTGCTTTCATCTTCTTCGTCTGACATTTCCTTATCTTCATTATCTTCTTCTACCTCCTTTGGAGAAGGAGCCATTTTCTTGGGGCCACCTTGATTTTTACCAGCCTTTGCTAACTTTACCATGATAGTGGCTTATGACAGTAGAGTGTGAGATGGGTGAGTGGTGCAGATGTGCCCAGAGGAACCAAATGGCATCAATGGCAGCTGCTGGTACTGAAGAACCAGAACAAGTAGGTTTCACTACCAGCTGGAGCTCCAGACTCCCCAGGAGATTCTTGACACATGGATTTCCTTCCGGAGCACAGGAAACTCCTCGGATTGATCATCTGACCTTTGCATGGTCTATATCATACTATAGCCCATGGTTGGCTCTACCTAAAGAACATGGACTCAAAAAGCTGTTCAGCATCACCTAGTCCCTTCCATATTGTCAAACCCAAATCTAACATTTTAGATTATGCTTTTTTTCCAATTTTACATTCATTCTTTCTATGTACATATGTATGTATTTACTTATGCTAGACACGATATTTGATTAATAAGGAAATAAACAGCTGAGTTCAAATTCAATTATTTGTTTTAATATTATTCTGGTTAAAATTTTTAGTATTACAATTCTGTCATGTTCAAATTCATACACTGACAAAGTAATAATCTTTGGTCTTAACTACCTGGGGATATTTCTGTCTTTATATAGTCCTAGCTTTATCCAGCTATATAGCAGCAGCCTCCATGCTGGTACCCTATGACCCTTATCTCCTAGTATTCACACGCTTGTGTAATCCCTACCCCAAGAGAGTGTGTGAATTTATTGAATCATTTCTAACTAAATATAGCAGCAGTAATAGGATGTCACTTCAGAGATTAGGTTATTAAAAAGACTGTGGCCTCCATCTTAGGTACTCACTCTTTTTCCCACTTAGACCACTTGGCCAGGGGGAAGCCAACTGTCATGGTATAAGGCTGCCCTGTGGAGAGGCCCCTGTGAGTGAGCTTGGAAGTAAATTCTTCAATCTCAATTGAGCCTTCAAATGACTGCAGCCTTGGCCAAGAGCTTGACTGCCACCTTGTGAGAGACCCTGAGCAAGAGGCACTGTTGTTAAACTGTTCCCAAATTTCTGAGCCTCAGAAACTGTAAGATAATAAATTATTGCTATTTTAAGCCACTAAGTTTGGGGGTAATTTGTTAGTCAGCAATAGATAACTAATACAAGCTATAATTATTAAAGTCACAATTTAAATAAATTGATGTGATGACACCTGATACATTCTTTAAAATGCAATAAATCTGTTGTCCAGAGAAATAATAGAATAGTAGATGCCTAATAATGTTGATTGTGTGACGGATGATTAAAATCTCATTGTAGTAATTCAATAATCAATAAAAATGATCATTATGTTTTAAAAATAATGAAAACCTTGGAATGACTCATCAAAATATTAACTATTGTTTAGCATAGCAGGTTTTGCATATTTTTATATTACATGTGTGAAAATCCTTTTATAATACTAATGTAGCAAGAATCTCTGTATTTGCATAAATAGAATCACTAATCCCCAATTCTGCCAATTTACTGAACTTGAAATTTAAGTTGTAGGTCTAAATTTTATTTCAGTGGTAATTCCTCTCAAATCAATGCCTGAAACAGCATTTGCTTTAAAGAATGGGGCATGAGTGCCCTCTTGTGATAAAATAGGCATTTAAATATTTTCAGTTGCATATGAAATAATTTGAACTGAATCATTTCACAAACACAAAATGCCCTCTATTGCTAGGCCAGTTTTTATCAGTACTTGTAAGTCCAAGAAAGACACGTACCTGAAGAACTTGGTTAATGTTAATAGACAATGTGAATTAGTCACACTAAAATGCTACTCCTTCCATTGTTCTGGTAGCTGCAACAAAAATTGAGTATAATAGAGGCTCTTTAAATTGACCTCACTTAACAGTCTCACAAAAGGCTCTCCATTGCTGCTTAATAATGTACACAGGCCCAGAACAAGAGGAAGTCTCAGAACCAAGTACGTAGGTTCCACTCTCTAGCTGCCACTGGATGAGCTATCTACTTTTTGAAGGTAATTGTTTGATCCTAAACCTACTTATGTCAATTGTACTTGTATTCAGTTATGTAATTAAATTAAATAATATAAAAAATAATAATTTGTTAAAAGAAAGTGTTTAGGTAAAAGAAAACTAAGTTGGATGCTTTGAAATTACTTGAGAAAAGATCATTGGAAAAAATAAGTTTTGAATTGTGCATGGGCAAAAAGAAACATGAAAAATAAAAAATGGAAGTCATCAAATCTAGAATTCTAAACTAAATAGCAAAAGAAAAAATCAGCAGACCACTTAAAAAATAATGTTAATAAAAGTCTTGGCCTCAAATCAAAAGGCTGGTAAAATATCCAATTTTATATTTTATACTAAAATAAAATAAAATATTTTAGATATATTATCTTTTTAAATGATTCTCCAATTGAACTGATTTTTTTTTATTCACACTCTAAAGGATATTTTTTCACCAACTGCTCATATTTTGTATATATTTAGATTAAAACTTGTATGGAATGTGGATGTGGCCAGATTCTAAAATGAATGTGGGTCTGAGTATCCTGAAATACAGGAAATCTGCCTCTGGTTAAAAACTAAACCATAGCCCTAGCCGGACTGCCTCAGTGGACAGAGTGTTGACCTGTGGACTGAAGGATCCCAGGTTCAATTTACCTTGGTTGCAGGCTCAATCCCTGGTCCTGGTTGGGGGTGTGCAGGAGGCAACCAATCGATGTTTCTCTGTCTCTCCTCCTCTCTTCCACACTCTAAAAACCAATGGAAAAATATCCTCGGGTGAGAATTAACAACAACAAAAAAACTAACTAAACCATATCACTTGGCATTAACATCTGGAAATATTTGTATGAACTTTTTTTTTTTAAGTATATTTTATTGATCTTTTACAGAGAGGAAGGAAGAGGGATAGAGAGTCAGAAACATCAATGAGAGAGAAACATGAGAGAAAATCATCGATCAGCTGCCTCCTGCACACCCCCCACTGGATATGCCCGCAACCAAGGTACATGCCCTTGACCAGAATTGAACCTGGGACCTTTCAGTCCGCAGGCTGACACTCTAACCACTGAGCCAAACCGGTTTCGGCTATTTGTATGAACTTTTGCCCCCTAAAATTACACTGCTTTTATATTGCTGACATTAATATTTGAATAAAAGGTTTATACAGATAATAATTGCCTGAAATTGTCACCACAGGAGGGCATTACACACCCATTTTTAAAAACCTAAATGATTTATTGTCTGCAAGCCTGAGCATAGATTTTCATGACATACCAACTATAGCATCAGTTAAGAAGACTTCTACATCATTTAATTACTCAGGAAATTGTGAATATAACTTGCCCAAATTAATGTAAATGGTCAATATTTCTCTAAATTACATCTATTTAAAAATATTTAAGCACCTACTATGTGCTCCATCTGTTTTTTCCTTGAACTTACATGGGAATCTCAGGACCTGTTACATTGATTAACAGATATTTTTTAAGTGGTGTGATTTTTAAAAAATATATTTTATTGATTTTTTACAGAGGAAGGGAGAGGGATAGAAAGAAACATCAATGAGAGAGAAACATCGATCAGCTGCCTCCTGCACACCCCCTACTGGGGATGTGCCTGAAACTAAGGTACATGCCCTTGACCAGAATCGAACCTGGGACCCTTCAGTCCGCAGGCTGACACTCCATCCACTGAGCCAAACCAGTTAGGGCAGCAGATTTTTTTTTTAATGTTTTTATTGATTTCAAAGAGAGGAAGGGAGAGGGAGAAAGAGATAGAAACATCAATGATGAGAGAGAATCATTGATGGGCAGCCTCCTTCACACCCCCCTACTGGGGATCGAGCCCGCAAGCCAGGCATGTGCCCCACCAGGAATCGAACTGTGTGACCTCCTGGTTCATAAGTTGAAGCTCAAACACTGAGCCATCCCAGCCAGGCGGTTAGCAGATTTTGATATACAATTGTCCAACATTGGATTCCATGAAAGAATGTAATTGCTAAAATATCAGAATATATGTATTCATACATTATTTAATCAATAATTATTTAGCATCTACTATGTGCCAGGCTCTGTTCTTAGCCAAGCCAAGAATAAAACAGATAAAAGTGTCTGTACTTATAGAGCTTATATTTTGGTAGGGGGAATATTAAAAAATCAGTAAACATAAAATTTAATTGTTAGAAAGTGATTGTGTGCTCTAAAAAAAAAAAAAAGAAAGAAAGAAAAACAGAGAAAAGAAACAGCTGGGGAGTGTTGGGCCAGGGTTGCAATTCTAAACAGTCTGGCCCCGCCCTAACCAGTTTGGCTCAGTGGATAGAGCATTGGCCTGCAGACTGAAGGGTCCCGGGTTCGATTCCAGGCAAGGACATGTACCTTGGTTGCGGGCACATCCCCAGTAGGAGGTGTGCAGGAGGCAGCTGATCAATGTTTCTCTCTCATCTGTGTTTCTAACTCTCTATCTCTCTCCCTTCCTCTCTGTAAAAAAAATCAATAAATATATTAGAAACAAAAACAAAAAAAAACAGTCTGGCCTGAGAAAATGACACTAAGAAAGTGACATTTAGGTCAGGACCTATCAGAGAATATTCCTTATCAGGGAATAACCAGGAAGAAATGTGAAAGAAGAGCAGTCCATGCCAGGAGGGGCACAGCCCTCGTCACAAAGCAGTTTCACTTATAGGTAGAGTGACAATATAATTTATATCCAAAGCAGGACATATGTATTGGCAGCCTGTAGCAGCAGTATGGGTACTTGAAATGTAATAATGCTCTCTTCTGCACTTTTTATATTTAAAAAAAAAAACAAAAACACATATCTACGACGCTAAAATCATGAAAACAATTTGTTTTTTCATAAATTATGACAGCATGATGTAGTGAAAAGAGCCCTGGATTTCATACATGAAACTCCAGTTGCTACCTCTGCTACAATAAGCTATTAACAAATATTCAAATAGAGAAATACAGGCGTCCAAATTAAAATGTCTGTCCATTTTTATCTAAGTCAAGTTACAGTTTTGTCAAGTTCAGATTCATTTAGTGAAAAAATGAATGATCCTTGAACCTCATTTCCTGGGGTTTTTTCTGTCCTGGGAAATTTTCTGTCCAGGGTACTTCTTTGCATAGGTACAAGTTTACCGAGGCACAGCTATAAAAGCCATAACTTTAGATGAATGAATGAAACACATGATAAACTGTTTAAAAATATAGTAAGCTCTCATCAAGAGAGCCAGGACCAGCCAGCTTTTTGGGAAACACTTCTGTAAGTGTGGGAAGACATCTCAATGCTGATTTGTTGAATAACCTTAGATAAGTCACGTGCCTTTTCAGCTTCCATTTTCCCATTTTTTAAAATGGAAATATAATATATGCCTTACCCACAGCACAATATTAATGTTAGATAACATGTTAAAAAGCTCTGACTAATATAAAATGTTGTCATCATCATTAAGCATTTATTGACTTTATGCTATCATTAAAGCAATAAGATATATGTTTATTGGAGACTGGGGCAAAAAGAAAGAAGAAAGAAGACGGAGGAGGAGGAGGAGGAGAAGGGAAGGGAAAGAAGGGAGGGGAGTAAGGAGGGCAGGAGGGAGGGGGAGGGGAGAAGGGGAAGACCTCAATAATATCTGCCCTACCCATGGAATAAGATGAGAATTGGATGAATAACACTTGTGCTTTATAGATATATATAAAAACACTAATAAAATAAAGCTAAATACTTAGTAAAGATTACAGTTGAAATAAATGATCAGCTGATGCTGAGTTTTTGGAGATTACCTAATGATGCTAAAGTTTGCTAGGAACATCGACTGAAGGAAATGAATCTTAAGATAGAAAGATGAGGTAGTAGGTAATGGGAGAAAATAAATAACAAGGAAAAAATAAGATAAGTTATTTTACAGGTCAAACAGAGATATGATCAAAACAAGATATGAAATAATGAGCATTTCATCATTTGCAGGAGAGACATTTAGTCTTGGCCACGTTTAATTTAACTTGACAAAGTAGCCATGACTGTAATCAGGGTCCCAGGTTGTGTTAGATCATTGAATTGAAAGAGCAAGATCAGGCAGAGTCACTCAAGAGAATGTTTTTCCAGACTGTAAAAGTGTTAGTATATTGCCCAGCCAGCACTGCTCAGTGGTTGAGCATCATCCTAAGAACCAGAAAGTCACGGTTAGGTTCCCAGTCAGGGTACATGCCTGGGATTGCGGGCTCAATCCCCAGTAAGGAGCATACAGAGGGAAGCTGATCAATGATACCCTCTCATCATTGATGTTTCTATGTATCTCTCACTGTTGATGTTTCTAGGTCTCTCACCCTCTCCCTTGCTCTCTGAAGCCAATAAAAATATATTTAAAATATTTTAAAATTGTTAATCTATTAAAATTTCTCCTGGTATCTCCTGGTATATCTTGGTAGAATGAAGTAAAAAAATAATTTTTTTAGCTATAACCTCCTAATAAGGTCAACAGGCAAATTACTACAGAGACTTATCTTTCCTTCCATTCATTTTATAAACACCAAGCCTCTACCCTTCTCCTGGGGCTGGAAGAGTTTCGTCAGACATAGCTTCCCATTGTCCCTTCCTTCCATTATCTACTCTTCCTTCTGGACTCCGTCCCCTCTGGCCAGGTTCTTTCCTTCCAGATGTCCACTCTAGCTTTTGGCTTATTATTTCTCTTGGACTGCACATCTTAACCCTTGCTTTTCAAAATCAGCTGCCAATTGTAAAAGGAAAATGGTTCCAAACCTGGTCTGGGACAGACATTTTACTTGATGTAATGGACAACCTCTTTCTGCGAAGAAATGAGCATTCCCGATAAAACTCTTAAGCAATTTTCAGATAAACTGTAATAGAATTAAAACTTGTTCTAAGAAGTCAGTTTAGGTAAGAGCTGATATAAATCCAACCAGGAAGTTCATGGGGAAGAGTACAGTTTTTATAGAGGCGTAGAGCAGGAGCCAAGCTTTATAGCGTGTTGAAGAAAGAAGTGAGGAACTGCAGACCATGAATGAAAGTGACTGTTTCAAGAAGTTTGACTGAGAAAGATGTGGTAGCAGCTTAATTTCAAAGATGGACCTGGTTATGTTTATATGTTGAAGGGAAGAAAGGTTATAACTAGAAATGGGCTCTTTGTTTCTGAATGAACACTTTGGCCTCTCATGACAAATAAGATAATGTGCTCTGATTTGGTTTTATTTCTTTAGAATATGTAAACACTGGGAATTTAGAGAAAAGCTTATTTTATTACCTAGCATTAGAAAGGCAGGATCTCCTAAATTTGCCCTCTAGACTCATCAAAGGATCTTGATAAAAATAAAGATTCCAGGGCTTTGTGCCAGGCCCACCGAAGCAGATGTCTGAGAGAGGCCTGGAAAGCTGCAGTTTTAACAAGTATCTTATGAGCAAGCAAGGTTGGGGCGGGGAGGGGGCGGGGGAATGATGGAAAGCACAGGCTCTAGAATCAGAAATACCTGGGTTCATGGCCTTGCATGAAGTAGTCTACCCACCCCCCTCAGTGGTTGTTGTATGATGAAATAGTACAAAGTGCCCGGTACATATAAGTGTTCAATCTATAATTAGTATCTTCATTTTTTACAAAAGAGAGACTAGTTCTAGGAAACTCCACTCCCTGAACCCAGTTGACTGCCAGTGAAAAGTCTAGTGACCTCTAGTGAACTAGATTTTTTTTTAATATAGCTTAGTCTAAGGATTACATAATCATTCTCTTTTCCTACAAGGAGCCTTTTGCTTTTGCAGCAAGATTGTAACCAAACATTGACATCCCTCCTAACTGAATTTTTTAATAAGATATCTTTATCACAACCCTTTGAGTCTGTTGAATTTTTCCAACCCCTAGACTGTGTGTACCTCCTTGTGCTAATGTTTTTACTTTAGTCCCACTCCATATATTCTGATACTGCCGTAAAATGGCCTCTCAACAGTTAATGCAGCTGGAAAGACAGAACTGCACAGGCTTTTTTTATTAGAAGAAAGTGTTAAATTTGAGGAGTGCTACACTGTCCTCTCAGGAATACCAATTCAAGACTAGGGACTTTCACTTACAAGGGCGTTATAGCAAAGCAATGGGAAGAAAATATCCAGTAATGCAGATGCTGTAAACCAGTGTAAACTGGGGAAAGAGAAGAAATGAAGATAGGATCTTTCTAAAAAGCTAGTGTAGCAAGTCAGACATCAGGGATTAAGTAAAGCACTAAACAGGAAACAAAATGCAGTACACAAAAGTTGAAATAAAAGATCAGAGCTGAGCAAGTAGAGTTAATTGGATCAATGGGATATCTTTGACCTAAAGCCACCTTCTTGAATTTAAAGAGGACTCACCCTAGGCAGTAATGCTAGGAATGACAAAGAAGCTTAAAGCTTGAGGATGTTTTTGAATATCAGTAATTGACCTGGATTTTGCCTTTGTTTTCCCTGCTTCTCTTTTTGTTTATTTATGTGGCTGAAATATCTAGCATTCCTTTCCCCCCCACCCCACCCCCACTTAATAAAGAGGAATTAATTTTGTCACTTTACTAGGTTCAACTTCATTTTAAACAGGCTTGTCTAATGGGCTTAGTCTTGGGTTAAAGTTGTTACAGCGTAGGGGTAAGGCATATCACAGCAGCACTCAGGGACCAGGATGGCAGCGTGGCAGAAGAGCAAAGCCAGACAAGCCTAAGGATAGTAGATGTGAAGCAGCCTGGGACAGGAGATAGAAACAAAGGTCTAAAAGAGTAGGTTACTACTTAACAAACAAACGAAAAAAGCCCTAGCCAATTTGGCTCAGTAAATAGAGCATCAGCCTTTGGACCAAAGAGTCCTGGATTAGATTCTGCTCAAGGCACGTACCTTGGTTACAGGCTCCTCCTCAGCCCCTGCAAGAGGCAACCAATCCATGTGTTTCTCTCACATCAATGTTTCTCCCAGTCTTTCCCTCTTTCTTCCACTCTCCCTAAAAATCAAAGGAAAAATATCCTTGGGTGAGGAATAAATAAATAAATAAATAAATAAATAAATAAATAAATAAATAAGTAGGTTACTCCAGTAAGCCATCCTAGAATCCAGAGAAGGAAGTTAGTGAACTAGGTGAGGGAAATGGCGGGTCAATGACATGTGGTAGAAGGCAGATCCAAACAAATAGGTACTCAAAGATGTCTCAAATAACCCAAACACCGGAATCAATGAAAAACACTTGGACAATGATGCCTTCCGTCTGCCCAGAATGCTCTTCTCTAAGCTTTCTACAGGACTCACTCTCTCCCTTCCTTCAGACCTTGATCAAATATGTTCTTCACAGCAAAGCCATCCTGTCTAAAATGCCAACACCTTTACCCACCGTCACCCCCCAACACACACACAATCCCTGTCTCCCTCCCCAGCTGTTTTATTTTTCCTCTTAGCTCTTATCAGTGTCTAACACCCTATATAATAAAAGGCTAATATGCAAATCGACCAAACGGCAGAATGACCATCGCTTTGACATGCACTGACCACCAGGGGGCAGACGCTCAATGCAGGAGCTGCCCCCTGGTGGTCAGTGAGCTCCCATGGGGGGAGTGCCACTCAGCCAGAAGCCGGGCTCACGGCTGGTGAGCGCAGCAGCAACGGCTGGGGCCTCTCCCGCCTCTTCGGCAGCGGTAAGGATGATGTCTGACCCGCCTCTTCGGCAGCAGGGAGCAGGCCTAAGCCATCAGTCAGACATCCCTCGAGGGCTTCCGGACTGTGAGAGGGCGCAGGCCGGGCTAAGGGACACCCCCCCGAGTGCACGAAGTTCGTGCACCGGGCCTCTAGTATCATATATTTTGCTTATTTATCTTGTTTAATCTTGCCTTGCCCACTGAAACATAAACTCCATGACAGAGAACTTTGATTATTCACTGCTATGTCCCCTACACCTAGAACACTATGGAGCACATTTTATTGACACTCAACAAATATCTGTGACAAAAAAATGTTGGAGTTTGTTAGCTGATCATGAAGATAACTTGTTCAAAATCATTAGAAGTACCAGGACACATTCCCTAGCCAGTTTGGCTCAGTGAATAGAGCGTCGACCTGTAGACTAAAGGATCCCAGGTTCGATTCCCGTCAAGGGCACATGCCCGGGTTGCAGGCTTGATCCCCAGTGGGGGAGTGCAGGAGGCAGCCGATCAATTATTTTCTCTCATCATTGATGTTTCTATTTCTCTCGCCCTCTTCCTTCCTCTCTAAAATTAATAAAATAAAATAAAAAGAATATTGGCCTATAACTTAAAACAAAAAAGAAGAAGTACCAGACCACAATTTCTACATTCTTTTGGGGGAAGAAAAGAAGAGAAAATATTGAGAAAAATCATTTGATAAAAAATACAGTATCATGAGCCCGGCCAGTGTGGCTCAATGGTTGAACATCAACCTATGAACCAGGAGGTCACGGTTCAATTCCCAGTCAGGGGACAAGCCGGGGTAGTGGGCTCAATTCCCAGTGTAGGGCATGTAAGAGGCAGCCAATCAATGATTCTCTCACATCATTGATGTTTCTATCTCTGTCTCCCACTCTGAAATCAATTTTTTTAGTGCCCTTATAAGAAAGGAAGAGACAAGCCGAAACTGGTTTGGCTCAGTGGATAGAGCGTCGGCCTGCGGACTCAAAGGTCCCTGGTTCGATTCCGGTCAAGGGCATGTACCTTGGTTGCGGGCACATCCCCAGTAGGTGGTGTGCAAGAGGCAGCTGATCGATGTTTCTCTCTCATCGATGTTTCTAACTGTCTATCACTCTCTCTTCCTCTCTGTAAAAAATCAATAAAATATATTAAAAAAAAAAAAGAAAGGAAGGAAGGAAGAGACAATAGAGCTTGCAGACAGTAGAGAGAATGCAGTTATTTGCAAGTCAGGAAGAGGGCTCTCATCAAGGACTGAATTTGCTGGCACCTTGATCTTGAACTTCCCAGACTCCAGAACTGTGAGAAACAAACGTCTGTTGGTTAAGCCACTCAGGCTGTGGTATTTTGTTATAGCAGTCCAAACTGACTAAGACAATCTGGTTAAATAAATTATGGTACAGCTATATGATCAAATATTATGCAACTGTTAAATAAAAATGAGAAAGCTATATGAGAAATATAGCTGTTCTAGAAAGACCTCAAGATACACTATTAAGAGAAAAAATCAAAGTGCAGAACAATATATATAAGTATTGCTTTTTGTATAAAAAGGGAGAAGAAATAAGAATGTGTATTTGGCCCTAAACAGTTTGGTTCGGTGGATAGAGCATCGGCCTGCGGACTGAAGGGTCCCAGATTTGATTCTGGTCAAGGGCATGTACCTTGGTTGCGGGCATATCCCCAGTGGGGGGTGTGCAGGAGGCAGCTAATCGATGTTTCTCTCTCATTGATGTTTCTAACTCTCTGTCCTTCTCCCTTCCTCTCTGTAAAAAATCAATAAAATATATTTTTTTAAAAAGAATGTGTATTTGTACATGCTTGTATAAACATAAAGATACATAGGAAACTAAGAGGGGAGAGAGTACGGTAAGAACTGGACAGATGGGGTACAAGCATGGAAGAAAGACTTAACACTTTATAATATTTTACACTTTGATTTTTTGAACAGTGTGAAAAAATTGCCTCTTCAAAAATAAGTTTAAATATGTAAATCCCTGACCTCTCTCTAGAACTCAAGACTACCTGCCAAACATTTCTTCTGAAATGTCTAATAGATTTCTCAAATATGACATGTCCAAAACAGAACATCTGATTTTCATGGACTAGAAAATTTACCTAGTCCATGAACTCTCATCATTGCTTCCACTCTTAACCATTTGTGCCCATTCTTTATATAGTAGCCAAATTTATTTTTAAAACACTGATCATATTATGTTGCCCCAGCTTAAAACCTTCCAAAGCCATCCTATGGCCACTGGAATAAAATCTAAGCCTCTTGCCAAATTCTATATGGATCTACTGCCTTGGCCCAGCTCTCTTTCATTCCATTCCAGACAAGTTATTTCCCTTCTTTGGGCCTTTGGGCCCTCTGCCTGGAATTTCCAGCCCCTGTAGCATCTTGTGGCTGATAGAGTGTCATTATTTAGGTCTTAGCAAAAACGAATGGTGATAAGACGAATGTTATAAGTGATCTTATCCCCCAGCTTTTTATTTGTTTTTGCTTTTAGGAAATAATAGAACCAAATGTATGTCTCTCTTCTTGCCATTGGATAGGATCTTAGTATGTTATTGATTAATGTGAGTTATGAGCTTGTTTCTCCCAAAAATTCATTTATTGAAGTCCTAATCCCAAGTACCTCAGAATGTTCATTTCAAATAGGATCTTTCAAAAGATAATTAAGTTCACCACCCAAAGTCAAAGCTTCTTCCATCACTATATATTTTACCCCCTTTACCAAGATGTATTACGGAATTGTACACTTGAAACCTATATAATTTAACCAATGTCACTGCAATAAATTTAATTTTTAAGACAATTTAATTAAAATGAGGTCATCAGGGTAGTCCCTGATCCAATATAACAGGTGTCCTTATAAGAAGAGGAGATTAAGACACAGAAACATAGAGAGGGAAGATTTAAAGACACAAGAAGACAACTGTCTACAAACCAAGGAGAAATCAACCTCAGAGGAAATCAACCCTGTCAGCATCTTGCTCTCAGATTTCTAGACTCAAAAATTGTGATAAAATACATTTCTGCTGTTTAGGCCACCCACTTTTTTGATACTCTGTTATGGCAGTCCTAGCAAACTAATACATTGGGCATTAACTAACATCTCCCCGGACTTGCTTTGAGTGTACATCCTAATTTTTCGTTCTCTCTGATATTTTACTTATATTTTGTTTTTCTTTTATGTATGTGTTTATATAGCCACCTCAAATCCTTTTGGGAATCCATCAGTCCCCTGAAGTATGAGTCTGATAATCCTTTCTTTAAAGTGTGGGATTAAGAATAATTTGCCATCACTGGTTCTTAATGAATCTTCCTGGATCCTGATCAACACTGCTTCCTTTTCTAAGTGGCTGTATGCCAAATGACTAATGATCTACTCAAGAATCTTGCTAAGGATCAACATCAGGTTGCGGGGGGGGGATGGCGGGGTGAGAAGTACCTAAAGAGTCTGGAATAAGGAATCTAGTGTTGGCGTTAGTACTAAGGACTTTGGGAGTAATTTTTGGAATCTGGGCACTGCTTTTAACAAATTTAATCAAAGAAATTGTTTGATACAGCCAGCTGTATGTTTAAATGAGAACATGCTATATACTAAACACATTGCTAAACATACGGTTATTTCATTTAATTCTCACCACAATCCTGTGAGGTAAATACTGATATCTCTATTTTAGAGACGAAGAAATTGAAACACTGAAGAGGTTCAGTAGTTTTTTCCCAGGTCACAAAGCTAGTAAGTGATAGCGCCTGCTTTGATAAGCAGCAGTCTGGCTTCAGAGCCTAGGCGCTTACTGGATTATGCTAGAGATGACAAATAGAGCACCCAGTCAGTTCGGCTAAACAAACACTTATTACACAATTATTATGTTTATTTTTTAATATATTTTTATTGATTTCAGAGAGGAATAAAGAGGGAGAGAGAGCTAGAAACATCAATGATGAGAGAGAATCATTGATCGGCTGCCTCCTGCACACTCCACAGTGGGGATCAAGCCTGTAACCCAGGCATGTGCCCTGACCGGGAATAGAACCGTGACCTCCTGGTTTATAGGTTGACACTCAACTACTGAGCCATGCCCGCCGGGTGAACAACTATTATGTTTAAAACACTGCTTTGGAGATACTGAAGATATAAAAATGAATAGATTATAATTCTGCCCTCAAAGAACTCTATAGCTATTACAAATAAATAAATTCAATATTGTATGAGAGAACAATTTAAAAAGGTTCACATTTCAGAAGTATTAAAGTACAATCAGTATGGTTAGTCTGAGAAACAATTATGTACTGATATTGCTGGAGATAAAATGAGAGGGGGGAGCAGGAAACAAGGCTGGACATATTGACATTATGCTCCCCCCGGGTGTTTCACATGTTATGTTTACCCAATTTTCATCATAACTTCTCTTGATTTTTTTAAATCACCTCATTTGGGCAGACGGTATGCTTTACCCCACCTGAGGCTACAGCTAATTTCCTTCACTGGTTGACTGGATTCAACAAATTTCCTCATTGCCTGACTGGATTCTACATCCCTTTTCTATTTTCTATGTGGGGAATCAATTCTATAGCTATTTAGTTGATAGGCTAGGAGAGACAGATGTGAACAGCTAATTACTATTCAGGGACATAAGGCAATCTCAAAGATATGTACCTGACACAAGTGGTAGCAGGAAGGTGTGTTCTACTCCATTTGAGTAGGAGACAACTAAACCGAGTCTTGAAGGATAAGCAGGTATTTCAAGCAGAGGAAACTGCATGTATTGTATAGAGCAGTGATGGGCAACCTTTTGAGCTTGGTGTGTCAAACTTCGCCAAAAAACTGAGCATAACTCGGGTAGTGTGTCACTTTGAGGAAAAAACATTATTTTGCAAATGTTTCATCCTCAGGAGCAGCAAATGTTTCATCCTCGGCATGCGGCCGCCTCAGCGGCCACGTGTCATCAGAAATGGCTACGCGTGTCAGTGCTGACACGCGTGTCATAGGTTCGCCATCACTTGTATAGAGGCATGAAACACAGCTTGTATGAGATACATTAACTAGTCTAACCAGAGTGTAAAATGTACCTAGAGAGCCCAGCCGGAGTGGCTCAGTGGTTGAGCATCAACCTATGGACAAGGAGGTCACAGTTTGATTCCCAGTCAGGGCATATGCCTGGATTTCGAGCTCGATCCCCAGTGTGGGGCATGTAGGAGGCAGCCAATCAGTGATTCTCTCATCATTGATGTTTCTATGTCTCTCTCCCTCTCCCTTCCTCTCTAAAATCAATAATAAATATACATATTTTAATGTACCTAGAGAAATGGTGAGAAAAGAGCCTGGCCCGGTAAAGCAATACCCAAAAAAAGAATCATGTATTCCATACCATGATGTTGGGATTTTTCTGGTAATTGGGAGTCTCTAATGAATTTTAAGACTCAGAGTAACATGATTAGAGTTTCATTTTAGAAATTGCCTCTGGCAGCATCTGGAGGATGAAATCAAAGCAGAGAGATTAGTCAAAAGGACTACTGCAAAAGACAAATTGAAGGGCAATTTATCAACATCTGTCAGCATGAAAAATCTACATACCTTTTAACTCAGCAGTTCCACATGTACAGAAGATTATATACAAGGTAATTCATAGCACCTACATTTTTAATAGTCATCTATAAAATGAAATACTTTAAAGCCATAAAAAAACCATTTTATGTATTGATATAAAATGATTCCAAAGTTATTAAATTACAAAAAATATATAGAACAGCATGTAATATGCACCAATATTTAAGTAAAAAGGTAAAACAAAAGTATGTTATGTTTTTAACATGCATGCAATACATTAAAAAACAACAGATGCATAAAATATTTCTGGAAGGAAATACTGGGAACTGATAACATTACTTGTTTCCAGAGACGTAAATTGTGTGGATGAGATATAGGAGTGGGAACAGACATTACACTAAAGCTTTGAATCTAAAGCCATGTTATATTGTATTATCAATTCCTAAATAAATAAATCCAATTTTAATTTAAGAAAGGAGAAAAAATCCTAGTAAGAAATAAAGAGGATCTCTGAATCAAGAAAGTAGCAGTCACAGGTGAAGAAAAAGGGCCAGATAAGAAAAATGTTAAGGATATAAAACAAAACAATTTCATCACTCTTTAGAGATAGCATGTAAGAGAGGAGTTTATAATAACACCAGATTTCTGACCTAGGAAACTGAGTGATCCTATAGGTGCCACTAAGGTAATGAATACAGAGAGTAACAAGTTTATGAAAAAGAAAATGAGTACAATTGTGAACATGTTATGTTTGAAGTGTGTGAGACCACATACCCAACTCCTACAAGGTAACTGATTCATCCAACCAACTATGCTAACTGCTGAGAGTATGTACATGGTGGGAAAGTGTACCTGTCAGGGAAATATTGGGCTATATGGTATGAAGCTCAAAGAAGAATTCTGGACAAGAGATGTGGATAGAGATTTTGGAGTCATCTATAATAATAAAAGTGTAATATGCTAATTAGACCGGACATTCTTCTGGACGAAGCCAGGGCTGTGAGGGAAGCCCAGGTCCCGGGTGCCTGCTGGCGGCCCGAGGGAGGCCCGGGTCCCAGGTGCCAGAGCGAAGCCGGTGCCGGCAGCCGGGTGAAGGAAGGCCTACTCTTGCATGAATTTCATGCATTGGGCCTCTAGTTAGAACATATGTGGTTGATATGGGCTGAATTGGGTTCTCCACAAATTTCATATGTTGAAGTCCTAACACCCAGTACCTCAGAATGTGACTATATCTGGAGATAAGGTCTTCAAAGAGGTAATGAAGGTCAAAATGAGTTTATTAGAGTGGGCCCTATCCAATATGACTGGTGTCCTTGTAAGAAGAAATATGGACACTGACATGAACATAGAGAAGATGATGTGAAGACACAGGTAGAAGACAGTCATCTACAAGCCAAGGAGAGAAGCCTGGAAAAGACTCTTTCTTCATAGTCCTCAGAAGAAGCCAACTGTGCCAACACCTTGAGCTTGAACTTCTATCTTCCAGAACTGTAAGAAAATAAACTTTTGGGGGGAAAATTTTTGTTTTAGCTCTCTGAGTGTCTGTGAGTTCATCCAGTCAGTGGTACTATGTTATAGCAGCCCTAACAAACTAATATAGTGGTTGTGAGGAGAAGATGCTGTGAGCATGGCTTTTGATTTTTTAAAATATGTTTTTATTTATTTTTTAGAAAGGGGAGAGAGAGAGAAAGAGAAGCATCAATCGATTGCCTCCCATAGCACCCGGACCTGAGTATATGCCCTGACTGGGAATTGAATTGGAAACCTTATGGTGCATGGGGCGATGCTCAACCAACTGAGCCACACCAACTTTTAATTTTTTTTTTTAATTCAAATCACAGAGGATTCTGGGAAGATGGCAGAAGAAGCAACATAGTTTTTGGACCTCCCCAAATTTCACCATAAAAACAGATAAAGCAATTAGAGTAGCAATATAAAAAGCTGATAGAGAACATCTACACCAAAACTAGGTCAAAGGTAGCCTTACAAATCCCAAAATATGGATGTGTGGACATAAGAACCAACATCTACAAGAGCTGCATGATTCCAGTAACAGGGAAGTGAGGAGAACCAAAAGACAACTGATGGACCTGCGAATCCAAAAAAAGCCAACAAGTATTCACTTAAAAGTTAAAGGTGGCCTCGCTGGTTTGGCTCAATGGATAGAGTGTTGGCCTGAAGACCGAAGGGTCCCAGGTTTGATTCCAGTCAAGGGCACATGCCTGGGTTGCGGGATCGGTCCAATGTGCAGAAGGCAGCCAGTCAATGATTCCCTCTCATCATTGATGTTTCTATCTCTCTCTTCCTCTCCCTTCCTCTCTGAAATTAATAAAAATATATATTTTTTAAAAAAGTTAAAGGTGTGCCCAGCCGGCATGGCTCAGTGGTTGAGTGTCAACCTATGAACCAGGAGATCACAGTTCAATTCCCAGTCAGGGCACATGCCTGGGTTGCAGGCTCAATCCCTTGTGTGGGGTGTGCAGGAGGCAGCTGATTCTCTCTCATCATTGATGTTTCTATCTCTTGCTCTCCCTTCCTCTCTGAAATCAATAAAAATATATTACAAAAAAAGTTAAAGGCATAAATTTAAGAATAATAGCTAAAAATATAATGGGTTTTGCACACTCAAACAGCACCTAAGATAACATACCTTTGAATTGTCAGAGTAATCTTTTCCAGACCCCTCAAGGCACAACTACAGGCAGGCATGAAAGCAAACCCTCATTGTTATCTTGTTCCCCAAATACCATCTGTATGTATTGAAAATGTTAATTATTAACTATCCTGTACCCACCAATGTAAAAGGAGTCTGTTATACTTTTTATCCAGTTCCAGAGATCCCCCTCACCCACACCACCACCCACACTTTGCTTTCTGCTGCCCCCTTAATCTACCACCAATGGATATCATGCAACCCTCCTTATGTCTCCTCTTTTGATTCTAATCCTATATAATAAAAGGGTAATATACAAATTGACCCTACCAGCGGAACGACCAGGAATGACTGGTCGCTATGACTCACACTGACCACCAGGGGGCAGATGCTCAATGCAGGAGCTGCCCCATGGTGGTCAGTGTGCTCCCACAGGGGAGCTCTGCTCAGCCACAAGCTGGGCTGAAGGCTGCAAGCGCAGCTGCAGTGACAGGAGCCTCTCCCCCCTCCTCTGCAGCACTAAGGATGTCCAACTGCAGCTTAGGCAGTCGGACATCCCCCGAGGGCTCTCGGGCTGCCAGAGGGATGTCTGACTGCCAGCTTAGGCCTGATCCTCTGGGGAGCGGGCCTAAGCTAGCAAGTGGCCTAAGTTTGAGAGGGTGCAGGCCGGGCTAAGGGACCCTCCCCCCCCAAGGGCATAAATTTTCGTGCTCCGGGCCTCTAGTTATAAAATAAGCTGCAAAATTGCCCTTCTCCAGAGCATTTTCACAATCGGTTGAGATTTTGTTTTCCAGCAAATGTGGTCAGTTTGGCTCAAATAAAATCATAAAAATCTCTACAGGTTTAGACGTCCCTTAGGTTGACAGTCTCCATAATCATTCTCACTGAAGCAAACAACCAAGGGTAAAGATCAAAGATACAAGTACAAGTTGGAAATAGAATAGCACACTCAGAAAGAAGAGCTCAAAGAAGAAATCAGAAGTGACAATTTAACAAAGAAATATTTGCTAAAGAATTAGAAATGTTAAGTATCAAACACAAACTGAAATGGGGAATAGACAAGATCTGAAGCATCATGTACTCAAACTGTCATAGTCATCAAATGTCATACTTAACAAAAGTATATATTTCATCAGGGAAGAATTAGGATCCTAAGGAACATATCTTGAAAAATAATGCCAAAGGGATCTATATAAAAACAAAGGAGCCGAAACCAGTTTGGCTCAGTGGATATAGCATCGGTCTGCGGACTGAAAGGTCCCAGGTTCAATTCCGGTCAAGGGCATGTACATTGGTTGCAGGCACATTCCCAGTAGGGGGTATGCAGCTCTTTATCCCTCTCCCTTCCTCTCTGTAAAAAATCAATAAAATATATATATTTTTTAAAGCAAAGGAAAAAAAGCTGAAAAAACATAATATTGTGCAAAAACACATTACATGATAGTCCACTCATAGACTATTAATTTGCTCTCTCAACTGAAGGTATCTTTCCCTACTCTTTCTAGGCAGGTAGCCAAATCTTTGGTTTAACTTGCCATAAGGACTTTTTAATTTGCTTCTAGGTAACAATTGCAACTCAGACTTTTTATAAAAAGCTGTCTTCTCTGAGAGTGAGATATGAAGTGACTCTGCTGGGTAAAATGAGCCAAAGTACTTTCATCTAAGTTTCCAACCAGTTTGGCCCTTGAAACCTGACATATTAAAAAAATAATAATACAGTGGGATCTGCACAGGCATCCCACTTCTTCCTTTTAACTATAAAAAAAAAATCAACAAACTAGCTCTTTATTTATAAAAATACAAATCCATCAGATTTGTCTCCACATGGCTTCCCTGAACTGCCAAAAAGTTATAGTTTATACTTTAGTTTTTTTATCCAGATTTTGGATTTGCTCAAGCAGATTTCCTAATTCTCATCAGAATAATATGTATATGTTGAAAATCTTTATCTTGTTCATATCATTTCCCTTTGCATCAGTTAGGATTAGCTTTGGTTGCATATTGGAAAACTCTAAGAATGCCTTAAACAGAATAGAACTTATTTCCCTCACATATAACAAAAACTGAGATGAACAGTCCAGGCTTGTACGTAGATACACAGTTGCTATGGTCTGAATGTTTGTGCCAAACCTTTCATCCTTTAACTTTACAATATCCAACCATGTATTTATATTTTAAACTCTGGTTTTAGGGAATTTCAAAATTCTCTAAATGATAAACAGCTAGATGACGAACAGCTATTATAGATTTTTTAAAATATATTTTTTTATTGATTTCAGAGAGGAAGGGAGAGGGAGAGAGAGATAGAAACATCCATGATGAGAAAGAATCATGGATCAGCCACCTCCCGCACACCTCCTACTGGGGACCGAGCCAGCAACCTGAGCATATGTCCTGACCGGAAATTGAACCTATGACCTCCTGGTTCTTAAGTCAATGCTCAACCACTGAGCCACACCAGCAGGGCTATTATAGATTTTTTTTAAGATATTTCAAGAGGATGAAATCATGGCCATAGCTTTGTATGTTATTAAAGTAATTCTCCAACACACTACAAAGGTTTGCCAGTTTGGGTGTGATTTTTTTACTCTTCACCAGAGGATATTTTTTCCATTGCTTTTCAGAGCAAGAGTGGAAGGGAGGCAGGGAAGGGAAAGAGAGAGATAAATAATGATGTGAGAGAGACACATCCCCCATGTGCCCCGACGACAGGGGGTGGGGAGTGAACCGCAAATCAGGTCCCTTGACTGGGAATCAAACCCATGGCCCTTGGGTCCACAGGCTGTTGCTCTAACCACTTAGTAATACTGTCCAGGGTGCCAGTTATTTTTTATTATACAACCAATGTGATGATTGACTATATTTTGTACTTTTGATTATAGTTTGTTTTGTGCTTTTCCATTGCTTCCCCCACAGTCATTTTAGGAGACAAAAGTAGAGATAATGGGGTCCTCCACTGGGGAAGCTCCTGTCCCATGAAGGTCTCCACTGCATCATCCACATCCCCTGGGAAAGGGTCTTATAGTCAGGTATGGCTTTTTACCTGAAATGCGGTACAGCTTTGGGTGATTTTCTAGAGGCTCTTAGCCTTAGGGAAGTCCCCATTGTTGGGAATGCTGTTCTCCTATCCTTTGCAATCCAGATCTAGAGCAGCAGGGGCTTATCTCTGTCTCTGTTTTGTTCCTTTCCTGTTCCATGTGGGCAAAAACACACTGCAGGGGGAGGGGAGCTGTGTCAATGGTTAGCTATCCTCCTGAGTAGTCTGTGCCCTTCAGCCTCAATAGTGCGTGGCAGTCGCTGGGGCCAGCACATCTTGCCCTGAAGCTGACACAGGGAGGTGGTCTACACACACACCTCCTGAGCTGTACCTAAGCTGTAGGTGAAGGAAACCCTTCCCTTCCCACCAGGAACAGACACAGCAGTGGGGCTGGCCAGGTGCCATATGATGCAAATATTTTAAGCAAAGAAGTACACTCAAGCCCAGAACAGGGAAAGATATTCCCAAATCAGTTCACATGCCCAGCACAGGCTGTGAGGGCTCCTTATCTTCATGTAAGAAAATGTTGCAGGCCCAAGGCATACTCCCATGCTGTTATGCAAGGGTCAACAGGCTGTGCGCAACTGCCTTTCCCAACACCTGCCTTATCTTTTATTTTAGCAGATGCAATAGATGAGGTGTCCCTGTTCCAAATGACCTTCTCTTTTCAAGGAATTTGCTCCTGTAACTTTTGCCCATTTTACCACATCATAAATCTCCTCCCACCCCCCAATTACTAAATCACTCCCATGAGCATAAAACCAGGCTCTAGTATCTCCCGTTTAAAAAGTACGGAGTTTCTTTCCCGGCTGGTGTAGCTTGGTGGATTGAGCATCGTCCCATGGACCAAGAGGTCCTGGGTTTGATTCCCAGTCAGGGCACATGCCCAAGTTGCAGGCTCGATCTCCAGTAGGGGGTGTGCAGCAGGCAGATGATCAATATGCCTCTCTCATTGATGTTTCTATCTCTCTCACCTTCTCCCTTCCTCTCTGAAATCAATAAAAATATTAAAATATATAGATAGATAGATAGATAGATAGATAGATAGATAGATATAAAACCCTAATATGCAAATAGACCGAACGGCAGACCGAACAAACAACTGGTCACTATGACATGTGCTGACCACCAGGGGGCACGCACGGAACATGGCAGGCGTTGGCCACGGCTGGATAGTGGAGCAGGTGAGCGGGGGCACCAGACCAAGGTGGGGTGCCGGTCGCTGTCATTGGGGTAAGCCTCTGGTGGTTATTGAAAATTCTTTGCTCCCGCACACCGCAGTCCCGTGTAGCGTTCACACCTGCTGCCGGTGCCGGCCCTGCTTGCACCCACTGCCCATGCCCAGCACTGGCCCCAATCGCTCGGTGCCATCAGTGGGTGCAGCGGTGGTTGCCGGCCCTGATCGCCCCTCAGGGCTTCTCCACCTCCCCCTGCTCCTGAGGGGCCATCGGGGCAGCAGCCGATACTCATACCCGCTGACGGCGCCAGCCCCAATCACTCCACACCAGCAGCAGGTGCAAGCAGGACCGGCACCATCAGCGCACGGGAGGGGTGGCAGCAGGAGCGGGGCTGCTGGCAGACAGGAGACTGGGGGCCTTGGCAGGAAGGAACGGGTGGGGGCACGGAGATTGGGCCAAGACCCGATCCTGTGCCCACTGCAGCCTCGGGGCCCAACAGTTCCTTTCAAGGTGCACAAATTCGTGCACTGGGCCCCTAGTAAGTAAGTAAGTAAATGAATAAATAAATAAGTAAAAAGTAGAGTTTCTTGACTTTACAACCCTCTCCAGCTACTGATCCATTTCTGCCTTCTTACCTCTCTTTCTCATTACTCTTCAACTGGGCTTCTATCATTGCCATTCCACTTGAAAATGTATTTACAAGATCATTGGTAATTTTCATGTTGCCAAACCTGACGGTTATTTCTTTTATCTTTGTTTTGTTTGTTTTTATTAATCCTCACTTGAAGATAATTTTTCCACTGATTTTTTAAAAATACATATTTGTTGATTTCAAAGAGGGAGAGAGAGATAAAAACATCAATGATGAGAGAGAATCATTGACTGGACTGGCTGCCTCCTGCACGCCTCCTACTGGGCATGTGCCCTTGAGTGCAATCTAACCTGGGACCCTTCAGTCTGCAGGATGACACTTTATCCACTGAAACAAACCAGCTAGGGCGTCCATTGATTTTTAGAGAGTGGAAGGGAGAGATGGAGAGGCGGGGAAAGGGGAAGAGGGGGGGAGAGGGAAAAGAGGAGAAGGGGAGAGGGGGAAGGAGGAGAGGGAGAGGGACACATTTATTGGCTGCCTCCCGTACACACCCCAACCTGGGCCAGTGATGGAATTTGCGACCCTTTGGTGCTCAGGCCAACTCTCTAACCACTGAAACACACTGGCCAGTGGTTTCACCTCTGTTATCTTAATTCATCTTTCCAAAGAATTCATTCAATTGAGCTATCTCTTCCTGAACTCTTCAGAGATATCACACTCTCCAGTTTTCCCCTCGAGGGGTCTCCTTTGCTGGCACTTCTCTACTGCAACTCTAAAGCTTGCAGAGCTCCAAGGCTCTGTCCCGGGCCTTCTCATCTTTATTTATACTCTTGCCCTGATGATCTCACTCAATGTCATGCCTAAAATACCTTACTCATGCCAATGACACTCAATCCCAGAACTTTCCTCTGAACTTCAGACTCATGTATCAAACTGCCTCTTTGCCATTTCCACATATGTAATAACCCTCCCACCTCCAATTTAGCTCTTTACTGTTTCAAGAGCTAACACTTTATCATTCCATGGAGTATTAACACTTTATTATTTCATGGAGTATTCAATTCACAGTTGTGTGTCCTGCAATCAAATTAAAGTTTACTGACCTGTTCAATTTGGACACTAGAAAAAAGAACATTTTATACTGAGGAAAGATTCCTCAATTCTTATATATTTTTACTAGAGGCCCGGTGCACGAAATTCGTGCACTGGGGAGGGTGTCCCTCAGCCCAGCCTGAACCCTCTCCAATATGGGACCCCTCGGGGGATGTCCAACTGCAGGTTTAGGCCCGATCCCTGTGGAATCGGGCCTAAACCTGCAGTTGGACATCCCTCTCACAATCCGGGACCGCTGGCTCCTAACCACTCACCTACCTGCCTGATTGCCCCCTAACTGCTCCCTTGCTGGCCTGATTGACACCTACCTCTGCGGGCCTGATTGCCCCCAAATACCCTCCCCTGCTGGCCTGATCACCCCCAAGGCTTTTATTAGTATAGATATAACCCTGCACAGAAAATTTTACTAACCCTGCTGTACAATAAGGGCTTGATGATTGAATCATTAGGACCAGACACCAAGATTTCTTTTCTTTGAATAGTGGAGGGAATAATTATCTTGTCTTTAAGTTGCCTGGAAATTAAAATGAGACAATGACTTAGAAAAGTATAAAAGTATAAAAGCACCATATAAAGACAACTGTCTTTTTAATGAAGTGGTAAAATGAAAAACACTATTTTTATTCTCCCCTTCCTTCCTTTACAGCTTTTATTTAAACTTTGAAATTTATAAAAATTTCACTCCAATTTTCATTTCTTTACATTCAATATTATTTTGTATTGGTTTCAGGTTTTATATTAGTTACAGAATAGTGGTTAGACAATCATATACTTTACAAAGTGTTCCCTGATATTTCTAGTACCCACCTGGCATCATACCATCATTATAACACTATTGGCTATATTCCCTATTTAAGTGACAATGGGTTTACAGGTTCCTTTCAGTCTTTCTTTTGTGTTGTTTGTCCTTCCTTTTCTTTCTCACTTCTTCCCTCATTTTCTTTATATAGTATCTCAATTGGCCATCAAAGCTCAGTGAAGGCACTGGGACACGCTTCATCCATTTTACAGACCAGGAAACTGAGGCCAGTTCCAGTTGGCTGTGGAACTTGACTCAGCACACAGGAAGCCCTCAGAGCCATGCTCTTTGCGCTTCCTAAGGGGCAGCCGCCCAGCAAACAGAACAAACCTTCCAGTCAGGCTTCCGAGCCTCTTTCTCAAGCACCTCTTCATTGCAGATGCTCCACATTCTTTCCTCTCCCCGTCCCCTGCCCCCCATTCTTTACTGCCCCCGCTTCTCCGGAACAGGTGGAAGGCTTCGCACTCACTGCCTGGGCATGCTCTGCCATGGGGCAGGGCACCCCGGGCTTGCTTTTGGGTCAAGGCGGGAGCAGGAGTCGCTGCCTCTGAAGTGTGAAGGCCACCTGAGCGAGGCCGGTTAGCACTGGGAGCTTCTCTGAATCACGTCATTCAGTCCAGTACCCTGCAGTGAAGCACCCCTCCACTGAGGTGGCACCGCCCCTCAACCCCGGCCTCAGGAGTGAGGGTCCTTGCCCCTCTGCCCGGGAGTCCTTCCATGCCCCTTGATCCATGGCTGGGCCCACCCGTGTCTTGGGGCACTGCAGAACCTCTGTCTCTGTGCAGATGAGGCAGATCCCTGCCCTCCATCTCCGCGAAGCTATGAATCTGTGGCCAGAGGCAACCCCATGCCTGCGATGTTCCCAGGGACTTCCGGGAGCGGCTAGGCGGGTCCAGCCTCACCTCCCCGGGCCGCGATTGTCCCAAGGACCCCAGGGAGCGATTAGGCGAGTCAAGCCTTGCCTCCCCGGGGCAGCGCTGTTCCCAGGGACCCCCGGGAACTGGTAGGCGGTCCGGCCTCGCCTCCCGGGGCGGCGCTGTTCCCCACGACCCCCGGGGAGCGGCTAGGCGGGTCCCGCCTCGCGTACCCGGGCCACGATCTTCCCAGGGACCCCCTGGAGCGGCTAGGCAGGTCCAGCCTCGTGTCTCCGGGGCCACGATCGTCCCAGGGACCCCCGGAACTGGTAAGCAGTCTGGACGGCGCTGTTCCCAGGGACCCTGGGGAGCGGCTAGGCAGGCTGTTGCCCCTCCTGGGGCCTGCGATGGACCCGGACCCCTCCTGTGCTGTCTGGCACTGCTCACCCCACCGCCTCCCCTGCCGATGGACTGGTACCTTGTGCGCGGTGTCTGGCACTGCATTCAGGGCCTCCTCCGCCTCAGATGGACCCGTACCCTGGAAGCAGGCCATGGTGCTGCCCGCCCTGCCTTCGTATGCAAATTAACCGCCATCTTTGGTGGGTTAATTTGCATACTCCCTCACTCTGATTGGCTGTGGGCATAGCGAAGGTACGGTCAATTTACATATTTGTCTATTATTAGGTAAGATAATATTCCATCATATATATTATATATATGTCATATGTATCACATCTTCTTTATCCATTCAGCTTCCAATGGACTCTTAAGTTGTTGTTTCCATATCTTGGCTATTGTACATAATGCTGCAATGAACATGGGTGCATATATCATTTCAAGTTAAAGTTTTCATTTTCAGATAAATACTCAGAAGTGGAATTTCTAGATCATGTGGTAGTTCTATCTTTATTTTTTTTAGGAATGTCCATACTGTTTTTCATAGTAACTGCACCAATTTACATTCCCACCAACAGTGCACAAGGGTTCCCTTTTCTCCACATCCTTACTAGCATTTGTTATCTCTTGTCTTTTTTATAGTAGCCATTCTAATAGGTGTGAGGTAATATCTGGCTTTGATTTTCATTTCCCTGATGATTAGTTATGTGGAGCACTTTTTCATGTACCTGTTGGCCATCTGAATGTCTTCTTTGGAAAAAATGTATATTCAGATCCTCTGCTCATTTTTTAATTGAATTGCTTATATTTTTGCTATTTTTGTTGTATAAGCTTTTTATATATTTTGGATATTAATCCCTTATCAGATAATTCTTATTTTTAAAGGCTGATTTTTTTTCCTGCTTTTAAATAAGTTAATTATGCTTGTGACAGGATAGTAAGAAGCTAGGAAAATCTCTGGGCAAGTGGAATGGGGAAACTAAGACAAGAAAATTAAACAAGGCCAAGTAGTTGGGTCAGCTTGCAGACAGCTTGTGAAGCACTAGACCTTATCTTCCCCAAGCAAGGACACTTGAAACCAAATGGTTTATACCTCTGCTCCCTAACTAGAGAATACATAGCTTAAATCACCCTGGCACAATTAATGCCATTTGTGCCAGCTAAACCCAAGGACAGATGAAGTCTGGGGGACAAATAAGAAAACCCCAAAAGCATTTGGATGGTATCACTAAATGGGGAATCTGAGGCAGGAAAGATAGCTGCTAGGCCAGGAGGGAAAAGGGGAGTTTATCTCACCACAGAACAAAGACAACAGCAGTCTTGGGACTTGCTGAGATAAAATCATCAGATGTTCTCATAAATTCTGGGGAAAGTCACAATAATGTAAAAAGGGAACCTTGAAACCTACAAAGGGGGGAAAGTGTAAAACCCTTGAACCCCACCCCACCAGGCAGAGCACTCAGACTAGCTCAGTTGCTCTCTTATGCCTTATGCCAAGTGCATTCTTTTTTTCTTTTTTCTTTTTTATTTTTTTTAATCCTCAACCAAGGATATTTTTTCCATTGATTTTCAGACAGGATGAAAGGGAAGGAAGCAGGGGAGAAAAAGAGAAAATCAATGTGAGAGAGACACATCAATTGGTTGCCTCCTGCACACACCCCAACTGGGCCAGGGATGGACCCACAACCAAGGTATGTGCCTTTGACCAGGAATCAAACCCATGACCCTTCAGTCCATAGGCCACTGCTCTAACCATTGAGCATCCAGCCAGGGCACCTAGTGTATTCTTAATAAATTTGCTTGCTATACTTCCTTAGTAAATTCACTTGCTTTGCTTCAACACTGCTTTCTGTCACTCATTTCAATTCTTTCTTGTGAGTGTAATAAGCTGAGGAGAGCCAGCCCCCTTTGACTTGGGTGACTCTCTGGTGACATGCTTACAATACTTAACATGGCACACGTATTTCTCCCATGATTAAACCAAAAGCTGTAACAGTGAAATTTTTTTTCATGCATTCATTATCTAACCAGACCTTTACATATATTGACTATATTTTCAAAGGTTGTCTGCTGCAGGCTATCTGCACACACTGTGGTACTAATTCTAGGCCAGTGCTGCTGGCCTTTATCTCTTTTCTCCCAATACTCATCTGTGCACATGACTCCAGTGACTTCTCCTGACTCTTCTCTTATGTTTCAGTTCTACATTTCTGATATTCCACTGGACAAATATAACTGCATGTTCCACTCCAAATTTAACACAACCGAAACGGATTTTTTCCCCCCGTGCTCCCAAATCAGTAACTCCTGACTTCCCCGCTTCCTGTCATTGGAGCTGCTATTTTCTTGGCTGATAGGCTCTGCTCTACCTCCTCTCTTTCCCTACAGTTCATCATCATATACTACTACTAGAGGCCCGATGCACGGAATTCGTGCAAGGGGCTCGGCCCTCACAGCCCTGGCTTCATCCGAAAGGACATCCAGAAGGATGTCCAGAAGGTCTTTCAGCTGTCCGGTCTAATTAGCATATTACACTTTTATTATTATAGATTTTTCCTTCAACACAGCAATGTCATCTCCTGATGACATGATTATGAGTTTGGGGTCAAAAGACTTGCAAATGTTAGTTAACTGAGACCTCTGTGCCTCACTTTTCTCATCCGTAATATAAGGTTTGAAATACAAACCAGGATTGTCTTGAATGATCCAATGCATACAAGAACCTAACAGCACATAAGTTCTCATTATATGTTGTTCTCTTTCCTGCCTTCCATTTCCATGGCCAAAATTATAGTGGTGTCCCCTCACAATAACTCATCTAAGTGACTGTACCCATTTCTAAACTCTGCTCTTAATCTTTCGCTCCCAAACACTTCCTAAAACATTATTTGGTTCACAATATGATCTTACCCAAAATTATTTAATGACTGTCTAATTTTTAAAGAAAAAGTATCTAAAGTTGGGTGGATACTTCTTACTAAACTATAAACTCTTTCAGAAGGGCAAGGACTTTTTGTATTCATATTATCTCACTGAAGCACACCATGTACCAAGGGCTCAGTAAACATTTCTTTCAAAAAAATGACTAAAATGATGACCTTATCTGAACGTTTGTTACAGAATAGGAAAATTTATTTTCAGTATGCTAAATTCCTATGGTCACTTTTAATTTTAGTTCTGACCTATATATAATCTTTCTTAAATCACTTCAAATATTTCATAGCAATCTGCTTGACTATTTTATATGTGGGAGCAATGACTGATGGCTTCATCCACCAGTATGTTTTTCTGTTCCTTGAAGAGATAAACATCTTGAATGAGTTGTGTACTGGCTTCAGTCATCATCCATGTTCACTTGAGGGCAGTGTTGTTAATAATCAGGCTCCAGATTAATTTCATTTTGCATTGTATTTGTCAGAGTTATGAGTTAAAAGCAAAATGGAACGTTTGTTTAAAAAGACTAGAATATGTATTAGGTGTGCAGTACTCCACTTACCCTAACACAGTGGTTCTCAAACTTCTATATGCATATAAATCACCCTAGATCCATACTGTCCAATATAGTAGCCACTATCTATGTGGCAATGGAGTACTTGATAGTCAAAGTGAGATGTTCTGTGAGTATAAAATATACACCAGATTTTAAGGACTGAGTACAAGAAAAAGGAATGTAAAATATTGGTCATGTTGAAATGAAAACATTTTGGTTATATTGGTTTAAATAAAATGTATTAGAATGTCATCTGATTTTTTTAACTTTTAAAAAATGTGGCTACTGGCATATTTTAAATTACATATGCAACTCACATTTATGATTCATGTTATGTTCCTGTTGAACAGTATTGCCGAGATGCTTGTTTAAAATGTTTCCCAGGTCTCACTTTTAGAGATTCTGCTTTAAGAGTTCCAGATTAGGGCCCAGAAATCAGTTACTTTTTAGCTCTCCAAGTAATTCAATTGCTAAGTCACTATAAGAAGTCATAGTTTTATATTGCTTTGACCAGATGATTTTGATAGTGTTCAGTACAGTAGTGATTCAAAGATAACAAAGAGAGCAATCATTCTCAATTTCGATTATGTAATAATCGCCATCCTACAATAGTCATGTGTTTCAATTAGTGAAACACACTTACAAATATAATCACAATACAATAATTTGGTGGAAGTGGAAAAAGGTGGGAGCAATTAAGCAATATCTATCACAAGTTGGTTTTTTTTATATGTTTTTATTGATTTCAGAGAGAGGAACGGAAAGGAAGAGATAGAAACACCAATGATAAGAATTATCAATAGGCTGCCTCCTGCACGCCCCCTACTGGAGATCAAGCCCACAACTCAGGCATGTGCCCTGAAAGGGAACCAAACCATGACCTCCTGGTTCATGGGTCAACACTCAACCACTGAGCCACACTGGCCAGGCTATCACATATATAAGTGTACATAATCTTTGACTCACTTCTGGAAATTGATCTTACAGGTCTTCTCACAAGCTCACTATGACATATCTATAATTCAGTTCAGCGCTATTGATACTGTTGTAATTAGCTAGTTATTAATAATTGGAAAGGAGAAAAGGAGGAAGCCAGACATTTGGGCAGCTTCACCAGAAAGCTGCAATTTCACACTCCCCAGGGAACCCCTGGCCCATTCCCTGAAAAACACTGGGGGTAGTGGTCCAACCAAGGGGAGATAGATGCATGTATTGTGAAGTTAGGGTGACTTAGGAAAGATACTTGCCTGTCAGTCAAACCTGGGAATAGAGATTATTGGCCAGAGTAGGCAAGGCCACTGCAAGTCCATGAAAATTTGGGGATACATAATCCTCCAAACAAAGGAATTCTCTCTCTTGGTTCCCTGGTTCCTTTGGTTTTGTCCTGCTTCCTTGCATTTGCCTGTGTTCCCTCCATAGCCATGTGACCATGCAGACCCCACACACAATAGACTAATGGACTGCAACTGGGAACACAAATTAAGCTACCCTGATGCTTGGCTGGACACTGACTGATTCTAGCTCTGCTGAAGCCACAGCTACTCTTCTTCCTTGGGGAGATGAAGGGAAATGTGACCTTGGAAATTCAGGGGTTTGATTCCACAGAAATCAAATGCTTTCTACAATACCTCATCCTCCCGTGAGAGTCTCAGAAAATTCTTTTTCTGGAGCTATCTCAAGAAATCCACCCCCACCAGCAACCGGCGTGGACAAGGACCTCTCTCCACCAATAATATTATAATGAAATATTGGGAAATAATTAAATAAATTATGATACATCCAATTGAATGCTATGGAGGCTATAAACAGGAATACTGACCTGTATGCACTGATATGAAAAGATGTCTAGGACATTTATGAAGGGACAAAGCAAGTTGCAGAAATGTATATAGATCCTATTTATGTGAAAAAATATGAACATATATACTGAGTTGCCAGATTATTATGATCTCTGAACGCATAATAATCTGGCCACTCAGTGTATATCCTATGTAATAAAAGGCTAATATGCAAATTTTCCCCTCGACCAGGAGTTTGACCAGCAGGCAGGTCGACCAACAGCCCATGTCCCCTCCCCCGAGGCCAGGTTGGCCGGACCCCATCCATGCACAAATTCATGCACTGGGCTTCTAATATATACATACACACACACACACTGAGTGGCCAGATTATTCTGGGTTCAGAGATCATAATAATCTGGCCACTCAGTGTATTTGTACAGACAGTTCCCAACTGATGATTACTTGACTTACAATTTTTCGACTTTACAATGGTACAAAAGTGATAATCTAGTAGAAACTGTACTTTAAGTTTGATCGTTTTCCTGGCCAGCAATATGTGTTAGGATACTGTCTCCTGATGCTGGCCAACAGCAGCAAGCTACATCTCTCAGTCAGGTAAGCTATCACAGGATAACCAACCAATACTCCATGTTGTATTCATTGTATCAGATGATTTTGCCTAACTGTAGGCTAATGTAAGTGTTCTGAGAACATTAAAGGTAGGCTAGACTAAGCTAAGATGTTCCGCAGGTGAAGTGTATTAAATGCATTTTCTTTGAAAGAGATTTTCAAATTACTAAGGGGTTTACTGGGATGTAACTCCACCATAAGCCAAAGAGCATCTGTATATGCACAGAAAGCTTCAAAAATTGTTAATAGTGGTTACTGTTAATATGAAAAGACTCCCAATGATATGGAAAGGAACTTTTACTTTTTATACACGACTGTATTGTTTGTTATGTTGAGCAATGTGCAAATTTACGTTGTACACTACAAAACAGTATCTAAAACCCTACATAATGCCAAGGCAAGTAAATTCCTCATCACTTTGGTTCCTGTTATAGAAATCTGCTTTTCACGATTATCCTTCACTCTGTAATCTGGTCTTTATTTTAATTTTCTAAAACCCATCACATTCATTCCTTCAACCTTTTCCCCAGGCAGAAAAATAAAGAACGATGCACAAAACCATGTGTTCCTTAGACAAAATCCAACACAGCAACAGAATTAGTAATGAGTGCTATGAAGACTTTGCATTTTCAAATGCTGACCTGTTTAAATGTCATGTGTGCTTGTGTGCACACACGCATATATTGACTCGCACATAATAATTAATACACCGTTGCTACAGAACTTTTTGAGTGTCGTTTGGATCAAGTATTCCGCTATCGTCCTCAAATTCATCTTTCTCCTGCATTCATTTGAACTTAATACAAAGGAACTAAAAAATAGCAAAGCTTTTCAGTTGTGTGAACTTAGGCAAATTACTTGGCTGCTGCAGGCCTCAGTTTTCTCCTCTGCCGGAAGGAATATTCACCTCGTGGATTTGCTGTCTCAGGGAGAATTCTGTGTGCTGAAAATAGAGTGTAACGGCAGCGCCTGCCACTAGGAAGCCCGGGGGGGGGGGGGGGGGGCGGCGTCAAAGGGCCTCGCCCTGGGCCGCTCTCCGCAGGCGCGGCGCTCTCCCCGGGGACCGGAGCAGAAACGCGGCGCTTTCACACACTTTCTTCTCCCGAGCAATTCTACCCGCCAATTTCTCTCTCCCGGCGAGCAGCGGCCGCCGGGCGTCCACTCCCTCCAGGCGCCAGCCAACCCCACCTCTCGAGTGGAGCACAGGCTGAGGCCGCCCCACGCTGCAAAACTGAAGCCCACGCTCATCCCGGGCCGTCGGGTCCGTCCCGGGCGGACCTGGCTCGCGGCGGGCAGCAGCCTGGCCTCCAACCACGCCTGTTCGTTTGAATTCTGGCGCCACCCCCGCGCCACGTAGAGCCAGGCTCGGTAGCGACCCAGAGCAGCGCGCCAGCGGGCGCGCGCCGAGGACTGAGCGGGCACGCGGCGGGCGGGCTGTGGGCGGGCGGCGCGCACACCACGCCCGGAACGAGTCCCCCCCAAGAAAAGAGCCGCCACGCGCACTCTCCCTCAGGAAACGTCCCGCCCCCGTCTCCTCTCGCGTCCAATGGATGTGCGAGGGCGGGGCCGCCTCGGTCTGAGTCGGGAGAGGCTATATAGGGAGCTGCTGCGAGCGCAGCTCGCTCTTTTGCGTCTGGACTTGGGGGCCGGTTCTGTGTTCTTGGTGAGTCGGGTGTCGGGGGCGAGGGTTCGGGCGGACCCCGGAGGCCCGGGCTTCAGTTGGAAGGTGCAGACTTGTGAAAAGGCGTGTTGATGTGAGTGAGCTGAGCGTTTTCTATTGAGAACTGGCGAGCGGGGAAGGCGCAGGCGAGTTGCCACGTGTCCCGAGTCGTGGTGCCTACGGCTTGGAGCTTAGGCTTGAGGCTGCGCGCGGCCTGGGTCCTGAACCCGGGCAGCCGGCTGGCTGAGCCTGAGCAGCGGCAAGAAAACCACATTCCCAGGGTTGGGGGCTAGGAGTTAGCTTTACCTTAAGGCAAGGGTCTTCTGTCGCCGGATGAAACGGTTATTTCAAAATGGACAGCCTCTGATTTCTGCCGGAGACCGTTGTCCTGTGGCCAGGTGGCGCTGTGTGCAAATCGGATCACTGAACGGGGGAAGGTTTTTTTAGGACTGAACACCTTGAACTCTATTCCGTTAGTGCTTAATTTTAAATATATTGATTCCCCGCAGGAACAATGGCGCTCGGTGCAACGAAGCTGTTACGTGAAGACGCTAAGGTAAGTGAAGTTGAGAGCTTAGTTTTTAAACAGAAGAGATCAACCTGTTGATTCACAAAAATAAAAGATGGTGCATCATTTGAAATTTGCTTCCTCCTTAACTAGATGCAAAGGAAAATTCCAAAGCTTATGGGAGAATATTTGCTGGAAAATTACCCGGCTAAAACCTGACAATGTTGCCAGGTATGTGTGTGTTGGACTAGTATTTTTGATTCAGCGTTATGTTGAGTCTATATGTAGTCTAAATGAAATTTTTGTTTTGTTTTTGAACAGCATCCTGGGAGTTGATGAATACTAATGAAGCTGTGGATGTCACTGGCTGTCAGATTCCTTTTGAAGTAAGTTGTGTGGCTTACAAAAAAGTGTTTGCCTTTTAATGTTTTGGTGTGTGGTCTAATCGATGATGAAACCTATCCCGAAGCTGATTGCCTGAAGAAAAGCATATACGGATTCGGCTTCTGAAATAAGACCCGTATGAAAAATGAAATAAATTTTTGTTACCTGCAAGGGGAAAACTACCTCACAATAGTTTTGTGTCTTGTTTTCTCTGCCAACAGTGAGGGGTCGCTGTCTGCCTGTTGAAAGAGACCGGTTTTGCTAGGACGTTTTTAAGCTGTAACCATTTCTGTGAGTCACATATTTTGCTTAACAGTCAATATTATGTCCTTGGTCTTATCTGTGATGATCCTATCCCGAACCTGAATTTCTGTTGAGAAAACTTAATACGGATCTGGCTTCTGAGATAGACCATTATAAGGACAATAGCATTTTTGGAAATTTTAATAAGTTCTGATATTGGTGGGTTTGTAAATCTGAAGTGTTTTCTTTTCCTAGGACTAGTGTTACAAGATTTACCTGCCTGTTGTATGGAAAACTGGTGGTCAGGAGAAAAGCTCTTCATATTATGGACATGGAAAGAAAACATGCAGATCAAGATTATCTGGAGTAATTTTTAGTCATGGCACACTGTCCTGGATGCCCACAGCCTGTTAACTAGGAGATTACTTCCTAGCTCTGTTTCTAGGAGTACGTGTCAAACTTAAGTATTTGTAATGGAATTCCCCCCCCTCCCCCAGTTTAAGGAGTCTTGTAATCAAATAATTGGATGAATGTCTTACTTTTTGTTAAGTATTTAAATGTAAAATGTATAATTAAAGCTGAATGAAAGTTTGTTTAATGAAGATGGCGAGACGGCCTTTAATGGGATAGGATGGGTATAATTGTAATTTGAAAGAATGTTTAAACTAAAAATGGGCAGTAATAATGAGACTAAAAAGGGCACAGTGTGGCAGTTAAAGGTCACAAGGAAGGTCACTGAAAATCTGTGTTAGAACTAGTCAAACATTGTACAGAATGGATTTAGTGTAAACAGTAATGGCATCTGATCTATCCCAGGTGGTTAGGTCCCCATTCATGATTATTTTCTGATATTACCAAAAGGAATGAGGAAAAACTGACCTTAGATAAATACTTAGAGGTCAAGTACACCTTCAGATAAGTATTCAATGAGATTGTCTAAAATGCAACAATTCCATTCTTGAATACTGTAGCTCTGATACAAGATCAATAATTAAATGGGATTTCTGTGACCTCATTATGTATTTAGAAATCAGTAAGTAGTACATAAGATCCATTTCTTTCATGATTTTATAGAGACCCTAACTACCTGATACTTGGTTATACAGTAAATTTTAAGTGAACAATGAATGGTAAAAGACTAATTGGGATCCTACACAAAACTTTCAGACAAGTGGCTACCCTTAGTCAGAGCTGGCAAACAAACTTCAAAGCCAGGCAAAGTTGTGAAATAGACAAAATTATCCCTCTGACCTTTTCCTGTAGTTCTGGTTTTGCTTCTTTCTCCCAATTCTTGTAATGTCACATTTCCTTAGTTAATTACAATGTGCATTTACTTTATTGCATTGTATTAGGTTCTGTCTTCTATGTCAGTTATTATAAAATGCCAAGAAAAGTGAAAAGCAGAATATCTTGTGATACTGTCAATAGTTTTTAAACTATAGAGATAGCAGTACTATAGGAGATTATAAATAAAGTGTATTTGGTGATGGAACAAGTGAATTTGTGACTCAGCCAGCTCCAAAGTGAGATTTAGATGGAAGCGCTGAGCCAAGATTCTCCAGAACCTGAGACAAGTGGAGAGGGTAAGACAAATGTTAGAAAAGTGCCTTACTAATGTTTTTAGCAAAGATTTATCTAGAATTGTAAGAAGCTAGTCATTAGAGTTCCCTAAAACATGTTTTCAGTTGAAGGTGTAGTCATATTTAGCCTTACTGACTGCAGGATCCACACCTGAACAAGAAATGAGTTGGGTGCAAAAAGGTAACAATTTTAATGTAATTAGCTTGAAAGTTCAACATGTCAGCTTTAATTAAAATTACTAGTTGACTTAAACTTAGTAGATACCTGGATGGGATTTTTCATTTCACATAGAGTTCTTGCTGTAAATAGCTTTCTGGTTTATGAATGCTGGGTTGGTAATAAAACCGGCAGCTGCTGGCCAAGACTAGGGACCTGAGGGATTTTCCCTCTAAATTAATAGGGAATTCAATAGAGACTCCAGGCTTACAGCCCTAAAAGAATGACACTGATAGCCCTGCTTGTTTAGGACTGGTTTCAGAAGTTAGAATCTACATGTCTGCCTTTAATGACCGGCCAATAAGAATTTTCTCTGCCCTACACCATGCTCCCAGGTTATCTTACAGTTCAGTTGGTTCAAACCTACCATTTGGTGCTTTCTAAAATTAGTTCCATTGCCAGAAATCCAATATCCTACTGCGCCTGGCTTCCCATTGAAGTGCCCTCTGAACTGATTATGTGCCTCATAATCCTTGCTGTTGGCCCAGCCAGTATGAAAGCTTTTGGCTGTATTTATGGTTCTCCCAGCAGTTTCCCAGTTAGAACCTTTTAATTTCAAGGTACTAGGATAGTATGCTTGTCCTTTGCCAGTCCCTATATTTTTCCTCCTGAAAATTTGATTTCAGATCCAAATACTTAATAATAGAAGCATAATAAATAATTAAAATTGCTTCACTAAATATTGCCACTACCCCTGGTCTCATTCCACCACTCTGATTATATGTATTTGTTTATGTACAGAGATTGCATCAAAGCACAAATACAGTGAAGTTTTATGGACCATTGTGGTTTTAATAACCAACTTCCTTGGTCTCAAGTTCTGGACACTCCTTACCATTTGTCCACTGCTAAGGTCCTGGCATGCCACGTGGCTGAGTTATAATGGGAAATGAGGACTTAGTCTCAGAATTGAGGTTTTTGGGTGTGTGTGTTTTTTTTTTCAGTCAGGTGGATTAATATATTGATCTCAGAGGGCCCCACACTGGGGATAGAGCCTGCAACCTGGGCATGTACCCTTGACCAGAATCAAACCTGGGACCCTTCAGTCTACAGGCCAAGGCTCTATCCACTGAGTTTTTTCTAAGGCATACACCTATCAAATTATTACTACAGTCAAGATAATGACTGTCCTCTCCCAAAAATGTTCTCTTGTAGAGGCTTGATTTTGAACATGTCAAATTTTAGATGGCAAAATCCCAAATGAGATTGAGCCTGGAGTTTAAGGGGAGAGGTGTTAGCTGGAGAAATAAAATTGGAGTAATTAGCATGTGGATGGTATATTTAAAGTCATAATACTAGATGAGATCACCAAGGGAGTGAATATAAATAGAGAGGAGAAGTGGTCCAAGAGTCCTGGAACATTCCAAGAGTAGGACATTCCAGGTTTAGTTCAAATCAGAGATAGTTTTGTGCCAAGGGACAAAAACTGGGAAACAAATTTGTTGTCAAGTCCAACTGCCATATCTGGAACAAACTAGAATGAAAATCGAGTTCAGGAATGAAAAGCAAGGGTGAGAATTAGGCAAATATCTGATGACAACTTTGTAAAGTATCAGGCAACTGGTCTTCAGGACAGAATGAGATAAATTTAGGAAGTGTTATAAGGGTTTTCATCAGACACTGGATTTAGAGAAGAGGAATTTACAGACTTGTTACAGGTTTCCTTGCAGTGCTAAGCTGCTGAGGCTGAAAACTGATTTTAACAGTTAATGAATATAATCCTTCACTATTCTCCCATGGGTTTGTCTGCATGGCTGGGAGCAGAAAGCAGATCAGTGGATTAACCCAAAATTATGGATAAACTAACCAGGAAAAGCAGAGCAATGATGGGCAATGATGGACCAAGAGAATTAAAGATTAAATAAAAGTTTTGTTGCCTGGGTAGTGTGGCTCAGTGGTTGAGCGTGCAGGAGGCAGCCAATCAAAGATTCTCTCATTGATGTTTCTCCCTCTTCCTCTCTGAAATAAATAAAAATATAACTTTTTTAAAAAAAGTTTTGTTAAAGTTATTGACCTTGAGATCCAGGCTGATGGGGGCGGGGGGGGGGGGGGGGGGCAGGGGTGGGCGAGAGTGCTAGAAACTGTCACAGGTAATAACAAAGATCAGGTGTAACCCCAGTGTGATTGTATTTGGAGATGGAGTCTCAAAGGAAGTGACTAAGATTAAATAAGGTCATGACCCTGACCTGGGTAACCTCGGTTGGTTAAAGCAGTGTCCCAATATGCCAAGGTAGCGGGTTAAGAAGCAACCAATGAAAGCATAAGTAAGTGGAACAACAAATCGATGTGTTTTTTTTCTCTCTCCCTCCCTCCCTTCCTTCCTCCCTCCCTCCCCCTCCCTCTCCTCCCTCCCTCCCTCCCTCCTCCCTCCCTCCCTCCCTCTCTCTCTCTCCTCTCTCTCTCTCCCTCCCTCCCTCCTCCTTCCTCCTCCCTCCCCCTCCCTCTCTCCCGCCCTCCCTCCTCCCTCCCTCCCTCTCTCTCTCTCTCTCTCTCTCTCTCTCTCTCTCTCCCTCCCTCCCTCCCTCCCTCCCTCCCTCCCTTCTCTCTCTCTCTCTCTCTCTCTCTCTCTCTCTCTCTCTCTCTCTCTCTCTCGCAAATGAATTCACTAAAGTTAAATTAGGTCATAAGGGTAGGGCCCTGCTCTGATAGGATGACTACTCTCATAAGAAGAGACCACATGAGCCCAGTGTGATGGTAGCTACCCAACCACAAAGCCAAACCAAGAGGTCTCAGAATGAAACCCACCTTGAATTTGGACTTTTCCGCCTCCAGTACTGTGAGAAAATTAATTTCTACTGTTTAAGCCACCCAGTCTGGAGTATTTTGTTATGGCAGTTCAAACAAACTATAACAGAAGCAAAGGATAAATGACCACTGCTATAATTTTGGGAATTTATATTTGGCTAGATAATTATAAATAATAACTTTTTAGCTGAAACCGGTTTGGCTCAGTGGATAGAGCATCAGCCTGTGGACTAAAGGATCCCGGATTCAAATTCTGATCAGGGGCACATGCCCAGGTTGCTGGCTTGATCCCCAGTGGGGGGTGTGCACGAGGCAGCCAATCAATGATTCTCATCTACACTAATAAAAGAGAAAGATGCAAAATGACTGTACCTTCGTGACGCCCACCAGCCAATCAGGAGTGAGTATGCAAATTAACCCAACAAAGATGATGGGGTAATTTGCATACACAGGCACCAAGCGGCCAGGGGCAGGACGCTTTGTGTCATCGCCATGGTGACAACGCAGGCATTCTGCACATCCCCAGCCGCTCCAGGCCTCTGGGCAGTGTGGGAAGGTGGAAAGGCGGCTCCAGCCTGAGCTAAGGCAGTGCCAGCAGCCAGGGGAAAATCTTCGTGCATCAGGCTTCTAGTTATTTATGTTTCTATATCTCTCTCCCTCTTCCTTCCTCTCTGAAATCAATAAAAATACATTTAAAAAAAAAGAAAGAATATACTGCCTCCATATCATCATAGTTTTCTGTCCAGGTGAATTGGAGGGAGAAAGCTGGCCCTAATCAACTTCAAAGTCCCTTCTAAGTCTAAATTCAGATTCTTTTTTTTTTTTTAATATATTTTATTGATTTTTTACAGAGAGGAAGGGAGAGGGATAGTTAGAAACATTGATGAGAGAGAAACATTGATCAGCTGCCTCCTGCACACTCCCCACTTGGTATGTGCCCGCAACCAAGGTACATGCCCTTGACCGGAACCGAACCCGGGACCCTTGAATCCGCAGGCCGACACTCTATCCACTGAGCCAAACCTGCTAGGGCTAAATTCAGATTCTTGACTTGCCCAAAATAACCCAGCTAGTTAGTCACCAAAATGACAACCAACATCTTTTACCCCTCTCTCAATGCAGTGCTCAACCCCCTGGTAGTGTGGTGCCACAATTTTCTTCCAGTGAAAATTTAAATTTCCTCAGAATTCATTAACCTGAAGGAATTGGTAAGATCACATTAAAGTGTACTGGCTCACTGCTCATCTGTTGACACAGGACCTCCAGCCCCTACATAATTCCTTTGGAGAGGTTCTGGGGTCCCCATTAGAGTATTGCATATGTATTCACAGATAGATCTCCTATGAAATCCTTCCTGATACTCGACCTATTACTGTGGCCCTTCCTTTGGATACCTCCATACATACAGTGCCTCCCACAGAACATCAAAGTCTCCTTTGGTGTGACTCTTATCATGGTCCAGGGGAATGTTTGGTTCTCAAATCCTCCTCCTGATATTAAGCCTCATACTAAAGCAGAGCACTGCTTGTATCTCCTGTCTCGCAGACCCCTGAGAAAATAGGTCCTTCAGCCTTTTGTCATAGGCATTTTTCCAAGGCCCTGAGACCTGGTCCCTGGGGTCAGGCATGGGTTTAGTACTTTCCTATTCTTCTCATCTGCACCATCTCTGGTCTCTTCCTAGCAGGCTCTCACCCTGTAATTCATCTTAAAAACCTGGAAGGCTCAGCCTCATGAACCAAGAAAAATCTGAATCTCAATAGTAGCCCAGAATCTATATTTGCCACATCAATTATTTATTGATATGGCCTCCAGTTATTTAAAATATGGATTTTAACAGTAAAAACAAACCCAAAGGCTTTAATCAATTATTTTTATACAAAATGAAAGTACAGTTTGGGGCCTGCCTATTGGAAATAGTTGATTAATTACACTAGTGAGAACATGGGCATTAAGCACACTAAATTTCTCTGGGGCAATTGTAAGGTGTATTCTTTGAGGTTTATCTCAATTCTCATTTTTTCTTTTCATCACTGATAGAAACTCAGCTTATATTACATTTATTTTTCAAAAAATGAATGTACAGCCTAACCTGTTTGGCTCAGTGGATAGAGCGTCAGCCTGTGGACTGAAAGGTCCCACGTTCCATTCCGGTCAAGGGCATGTACCTTGATTGCGGGCACATCCCCAGTAGGATGGTGTGCAGGAGGCAGCTGATTGATGTTTCTCTCTCATCGATATTTCTAACGCTCTCTCCCTCTCCCTTCCTCTTTGTAAAAAATCAATAAAATATATTTTTAAAAAAATGAATGTACAGACTTTGCTCTGAGTCTGACCACATACCCAGAAATGTCAGGACAGTTTTGAAATTCATGGACTTGTCTCCGCATATCTGGATATAGCTCAGTTTTTGGGGTTTTTATGGGTTGTTTCTTGACGGATGTTTGCTTTAAATTCAATCTTTTCCTTTGGAGATTGAGCCACATTGATAGGCTAGGTGTGTGATAATTCAGAAATATCCTAAGCTTTCATTTGTTTGTTCATTAAACAAATAGGTACTGCTGAATAGCTACCATGTGCAGGTACTGTCCTAAACACTAAAGATATGGCAGTGAATCAAATGACCGAAATTCCTGACCTTGTGGAGCTTACATTTTAGGAAAAGTGTGCTACATAATAAATAGATAAATTATATGAAAAAATGAGAAGTGGTGTGAAAATAAATAGAACACAGGACACTGGATGTGTTTCGGGGGGAGTAAGTAATGGCTGTGATTTTAGCTGGAGTTGAAAGGGTAGTTTTCCGAGAGAAGGTGAGATAAGCAAAGACTTACAGAAGATGAGGGGATGCGGGACTGAGCTATGCACCTATCTGGGAAAATGGCATTCTCATGGCAGTGGCCCAAAGACAGGAGCATGTGTGATAAGGAAAGAGAAGAAACAGAGCATGCAGATCATGTAGGCTCTTATTTGCCATTGAAAGGATTTTGCTCTGAGTAAAATGAGAACCACTATAAAAAAAAAACAACACAGAAACTTGAAGTATGATTCATACACATCAAATTCTGTGAATGCTACCCCTAGGGTCCGGATTGTGGTCTCCACCTTTTACCATTAAAAGGAAACCAGGCTCATTGGAGAAATAACTGATTACAGATCTTAGGCAATAAATGCATAAGATGAGTTTGGTGCATCTCTATATAGCAGAGAGCAAGAAAGCTATCAAAGATTGCTAGAGTTGTCTTACAAGAACTCAGGAGCCAACTTGCAGCATCTCCTACTTTCCAAAGATGGAAATTTTGACTATTATTAAGGATACTAATTATAATAAATTGAAATGCCTAAAACATGTTCGAATCTATGGGTTCATAATGATACCTAAAAAAACAACAACCTGATTTTGATCAGGTTGAGGGAGGATGCTAGGAAACCAACTTATAAATTTCAAAACTAGCAAATAAAGGGACTTTCCAACACCAACTGTAGTAACAAAAATCAAATAGAAGGTGAGAAAGTTTCTCTTTATTGATATATCCCAGTTAATAACTGAAAAAGACTGACATAATTCGAATATCACCATTTTGCAATATCTAATGAATTAATGTATCTAAGCAATGACCATTAATGGCTACTAAAATGAAAAAAAAAAAAAAGAGAGAGGCAACCTGAGTATAAGTGGCTAATTGGATGTTTTAGGGTCATGCCAACAGCATACTGCTCCTTAAAAATAAACTTTCAACAGGAAATATGCTTTAAATAATTTTTCCCAATAAAGATAATATATTTGTCCTAAAGTATTAGCATTCTCCATTCTTTGCAAGATGTCTAATCATTCTGCCCAAAAAGAATTCCTCAGGTGAATCTAACAAACAAAACTCTATAAAAGTGAGTTATTGACATAAATGTAAAATAACTTGGAATTTATTCCTTCAGCTTCAATGGCATCTTGGAAAGGTGGGTTTGTTACATACCAGGACACTTCAAACACTTCTAACAACTGGTGATGTCAGTCCTGCCCATAGTATTGTTGTCTATCTTGCTAAAGTCATCAGGATGTACAATAAGCACAATACCATGTTCATGTTTATTCAAGATTTATGGTTAATAGGTAATTCATATAATAAAACTTTAAGTACCTTTGAACATTCTTCTTATACAGAATAAAAATATAACCTATTAAATTTATATCCAGTGAAATCCAAATATAAGAAACTGTCTCCTATGCAGTTTTCTATTTGCCATTTAATTAGTATTTAAATCACTTATTATTTTTTAGCTTGAATAGGGAATAATCTGTAGCCAGCTAGCGTGGCTTAGTGGTTAGCATCAACCTATGAATCAGGAGGTCACAGTTTGATTCCCAGTCAGGGCACATGCCCGGGTTGTGGGCTCAATCTCCAGTATGGGGTGCAGGAGGCAGCCAATCAATGATTCTCTCTCATCATTGATCTTTCTTTCTTTCTTTCTTTCTTTCTTTCTTTCTTTCTTTCTTCCTTCCTTCCTTCCTTCCTTCCTTCCTTCCTTCCTTCCTTCCTTCCTTCCTTTCTTTCTTTCTCTTTCTTTCTTTCTTTCTTTCTTTCTTTCTTTCTTTCTTTCTTTCTTTCTTTCTTTCTTTATTTATTTATTTATTTATTTATTTATTTATTTGATGTTTCTATCTCCCTCTCCCTTCTTCTCTTAAATCAATAAAAAATAAAAAAAAGAATCTGTAGAACACAAAATTCCAGAATAAGTAAAATAAACATTTTCAATTTTAGCCACAGGGTTCTGGGGTGTTTAAGTATATAATTTCCTAAAGGCTATATTTTTGTTTTCCTTTTTTACCTATTAAAAATTTATAAAAATAAAAAGTTATAACATCACCTCCAAAGAAAATTATAAACAAATACTTTATAAAAATACAAAAATTAAAAAGATATTATGAATAAAATTAAAATAACTCATAATTGCACCACTTAGCGATAACCACAATTTTATGTATTTTTCTAAGCAGATAGAAATTTTAATCAAATTTAAATTATACTGTATATGGTTCATTATCCTGTTTTTTAAAATTTAATATTCTATAAAGACAACTTTTAGTGCCATTAAAAATTCTTTTAGTCATTTTTCTTATTGGCAACATTGAGAACATTTTATTTTTATGGGTATTCAATAATTATTTAATCAATTCCCTAAGAATGAAAATTTTGATTGCTTTAAATTTCATCACAATGACAAATTTTACAGCAACAGGTATTCCAATCAGTAAGGCTACACTGTTATCTCTGGATAGTGGGTTTATATTACCAACCAAGAATTAAATGAGAAGCTATCTTTTCACATTTGTTTGCAGCCATTCTCATACATAATGCCCCAGCAAGTGCCCTCTCTCCCAAACTTTTCTACTTATACAGAGATAAGAAACTACCACACATTCTCAACCACATTTTTGTGCATTACCTCCACCACCTTGTCCTAATTAAAATCTGATCATTCCCTGAGGGCACTGCTTCCCTTTGCAGACTTCTTTTTATTTTTTTATTTATTTCATTTTATTTTTATTGGTGACACTATTACAGATGTCCCCCATTTTACTCCCTTTTGCCCACCTCCACCCAGCCCCAGCTGCCCTCCTCGCCCCCAGCCTTCACCACACTGTTGTCTGTGTCCATGCGCTATGCATATATGTCCTTTGGCTAATCTCTTCATCCTCTTTCAGCCAGTCCCCCCACTTCCTGGCTAATCTCATCACCCTCTTTCATCCAGTCTCCCCCATCTCACTCCCTCCCCTCTAAGATTTTTCTGTCCATGTATATATGCCTCTGGATCTATTTTATCTGTCAGTTTATTTTGTTCATTAGATACTACATATAAGTGAGATCCTATGATATTTGTCTTTTTCTGACTGGCTTTTTAAAAAATTTTTTTATTGATTTTAGAGAGGAAGGGAGAGGGAGAGGGAGAGAGAAATAGAAACATCAATGATGAGAGACAATGATTGATTGGTTGCCTTCTGCACACCCCACACTGGAGATTGAGCCTGCAACTCAGGCATGTGCCTTGACCGGGAATTGAACCATAACCTCCTGGTTCATAGGTCCACACTCAACCACTGAGCCACGCCGGCCAGGCCAACCCCCTGATTTTTTTCATGCTCATCCCACCTGGCTTGCCACCCTTTGTTCTTAGCTTAAGGCTATTCTTTTCCACCTTTTCAGTTATTTCCCATTATTAATTTTGAAGAGTTTGGGACCAGATTTTCTGTCTTAGTCTATAACATCTGTCTCCAGTGTCCACACATCAATGTCCAAATAATCTGGCTTCTCAGTTCTTTGAGTTCTTCCACTTTCTTCCTCCACACCAACATTCTTACCTGGGATCCATTGGCCTCCAAGCATCCATGGACAGAATTCAAGAGGTCTATGAACTTGACATTCTCTCTGTATTTCTAACTTCACATGAGAGAATATCATTGCAGCTGTATAACTCTAATCTCTGCATTAATCTCCTCTGCTCATACACGTGCTTTATTATCCCATTGGACTTCACTTACAAAATACTAGTTCAAAGATAAAAATATTAAGAATTGCAAGATGGCAACAACAGAGCATAACATCAAGTGAGGGGCTCTTTTTAAAAATATCTTTTTTTGCCCTGGCCAGTTTGGCTCAGTGGATAGAGCATTGGCCTGCGGACTAAAGGGTCCCCAGTTCCATTCCGGTCAGGAGCACATGCCGGGGTTGCAGGCTCAAACCCCTGTAGGGGGCGTGCATGAAGCAGCCAATTGGTGGTTTTCTCTCATCATTGACGTTTCTATCTCTCCCTCTCTTTCCTCTCTGAAATCAATAAAAAATATATATATATATATATATATATATATATATATATATATATATGCTTATTGACTTTTTTTTTAAGAGAGAGAGAGAAAAATATATCCATTCGATTGGCTGCCTCCTACAGGCCCCCTACTGGGGATCGAACCTGCAACACCAGCATGTGCCTTGACCTGGAGGAACCTTGGGCCTCTTGGTGCGTGGGATGGTTTCAACCAACTGAGCCACACCTGCTGGGCAAGTGAGGGGCTCTTTTGAGTTCAGGGTCCTGTGCAACTGCACAGGTCATCTGCCCCCAAAACTGGCTCTGAGAGCAACACTGGAGGCAAGAAGACAGGTAAAGAGGGGTAATAAATACAATAATCGAAGTGAGAGAGGATAGTGACTGAGACTAAAGGAGTAGTCTTGAAAATGGGGGAAAGTGGATGGTTTCAAGAAATATTTGGGCTGCCAGACCATTAGCATGTATAGATTGTGTGATTATAGAGAAATAAAGGAGAGAGGAGTTAAGAATTAGTCCAAGTCATGGCTTTGGCAATGGGAAAAACGGAAATGCCATTTTCTGTTACTGGGAATGCTGGTGAAAGTACTGGAATAAAGGGATGGAAAGGGGGGAAAATGTTGAGTTTGAGGTATATGTATCACATAGGGATGTTCATATAGTAGGATAGTCAGGTCTGAAATAGAGTTATTGGTTTGGAAGTGTGACTAAAGCCATGGAAATAAAATAGATTGCTTAGAGCCCTGACCGGTTTGGCTCAGTGGATAGAGCGTCGGCCTGCGGACTGAAGGGTCCCAGGTTCGATTCCGGTCAAGGGCATGTACCTTGGTTGCGGGCACATCCCCAGTAAGGGGTATGCAGAAGGCAGCTGATGGATGTTCCTAACTCTCTATCTCTCTCCCTTCCTCTCTGTAAAAAAACCAATAAAGTATATTTTAAAAAAAAATAGATTGCTTAGAAAGAGTGTGTAAGGCCCAGTTGGCGTGGCTCAGTGATTGAGCGTCGATTTATGAGCCAGGAGGTCACGGTTCAATTCCTGGTCAGGACACATGCTCGATCCCCAGTGTGAGGCGTGCAGGAGGCAGCCGATCTCTCTGTTATCATCAATATTTCTATCTCTCTCTCCCTCTCCCTTTCTCTCTGAAATCAATAAAAAACATTTTTTAAAAAGAGTGTGTAAAGTAAAGAAAGAAAAACCCTGGTAGGGTAACTCAGTTGGTTAGAGTGTTGTCCCATAATGCCAAGGTTGTGGGTTCAATTCCTTGGTCAGGGTACATATAAGAATCAATCAGTGAAATCATAAATAAGTGAAACAGGCCCTGACCTAATGGCTCAGTTGATTGGAGCATCCTCCTGATACACCAAGGTTGTGGGTTCAATCCCAGGTCAGGGCACATACAAGAGCCAACCAATGAATGCATAAGTAAGTGCAACAACAAATCAATGTTTCTCTTTCTCCCTTCCTCTCTCTCTCTCTTAAACAACAACAACAAAAGCAGCAAATAAATAAAAAAGTCTTGTTAAAATTTTTTTCATAAAAAATAAATAAGTAGAATAATAAATTGATCTCTCTCTCCCCCTTTCTCTCTCTAAAATCAATAAATAAAAATAAAATGAAGTTCTTCACATATATTACTAACTCAATTTTCATTATAGGAGTTCATTGTCCTAAATCTATTTAAAAACTATTGACAATATTTACAACATTCAGTCAACTTTATCCAGGGTTTTGCTATGTTTCTCCATTGATACAAATCTTATTTTTATATTATTCAATGTAAGCTTTATAATTTTCCTGATATATGATCTTTATAGTCCTTTTAAATGTGACTAAGTGTTTTATATATGTTTGTGTATGTATATTGTGTGAACACACACACGCACGCACACATGTAAAATCATCATTATTGTAAATTAGAAGTCTTTTCCACCATATTTTATTACTAGGTATTGCTGGTGTGTAGGAAATATAGTGGTGTTGGTGATTGCTTTCTTATCTGGCTACTTTATTGCCCTTTTTTTTTTATTAGTTATAAATGTCCACTATCTTATCATCTGTAAATAATGATATATTTATCTTCTCTTTTCTACAGTTATACTTCTTATTTGTTTCAAATCTCATTTTATTTGTTAGAAATTCTTTGATAAATAATGGTAATAAGAGCAGGTTCCCTTTTGTATTACTAACTTTCATGGAAACACCAGTATTTGAGTGGGCAGCGTGGTATTGCCTGGATTCCATAAAACTATTCTTTAGCCTGGTATGACTCAGTTGGCTGATCATCATTTCATGCACCCTGAGGTCACTAGTTCAATTCCCAGTCAGGGCACATGGCTGGATTTTGGGCTTGATCCCCATTAAGAGGCGTGCAGGAGACAGCCAATTGATTTTTCCATCTCTCTATCACTCTCCCTTCTTCTCTCTCTAAAAATTCAATACAAACATTTTTTTTTTTTTTAAAAAGAAAGACCGCCGAAACCGGTTTGGCTCAGTGGATAGAGCGTCGGCCTGCGGACTCGGGGGTCCCGGGTTCGATTCCGGTCAGGGGCATGTACCTTGGTTGCGGGCACGTCCCCAGTGGGGGGTGTGCAGGGGGCAGCTGATCGATGTTTCTCTCTCATCGATGTTTCTGGCTCTCTATCCCTCTCTCTTCCTCTCTGTGAAAAATCAATAAAATATGTTAAAAAAAATAAAAATAAAAAAAGAAAGACCTTTCTTGACCAACCTAAGTAGATCCTCCCTGTTATTCTGTAACAGTTTACTATGTTAGTGTCTTCTTTGCATTTATCACATTTCATAAATAATTTGTTTACTTATTGATTTTATTTTTTTCTCACTTAGCTGTGATCTACAGGAAGATAAAAGACATTCCTGCTTTATTCACTTAGTGCTTAATTAAGTACCTGGCACATAATGGGTGCTCAAAATATACTTCTGGAATGAAGTACATATTCTTTGGTGAGGTGTCTGTTCAGATCTTTTGCTCATTTAAAAAAATTGGGTTATTTGCTTTCTTATTGTTGTGTTTTAACTCATTGTTTGAGTTTATATATTTTGGATACTAGTCCTTTAACAGTTATGTGTTTGCAAAGATTTTCCTCTCAGACTATAGCTTTTCTTTTCATTCTCTTAGCAGTGTTTTTGAAGAGAAGTCTTCAAATTTAAAAAAAATTATCTTTATTGTTGAAAGTATTTTCCCCTATTGACCTCCTCCACCCTGCCCCTGTCCCCCCACCCCTCAAAGTCTTAAATTTTAACACATCAGCCTTTCAATTACTATAAAAATAAGATGTGAGAAATGTTGCAAAACTTTCTTGACTACTGGGAAGATTGGATTGAATGACTTCCACAGTCTCTTTTGACTCTACGTTTTTATGGTTCTTAAGAAAGAATAATGGTGTGTTGTGGATTTTTCTTACATGAATTTTAGGGTCCCTTCCCCATTATAACATTAATATACAATAATTGCAAAAAGTTCAGAAAATGTAGAAAGGAGGGAAGTATAACATTTTTAAAAGCAAAGTGATGTTGAGAAAGTAGATTTTTGAATGACAAGCACAAAATCCAAACAGGCCTGCTTATATGCCTGCCTTTCATTGATTGCAACTCAACAGGTCTCCATTTTTTTCATTACTTCAAAGGTTACATGGATGGAAAGACAGTAATGTCATATATGAATAATTAACTTTTAAAAAACATATTTATTTCAATAAGTCAAATATCACCAAAGTGTATGAATTAAAGAGTGATGGTCTCTCTCCACCCCATCCTTCTAACTATAATTATTTTCTGTAGAAACAAAATCTTTATAACCATGCATACTTAGTTACACACATGCAAACAGCTTCATGTGTCAGGGATCTCCTATGTCTTATCTTGACATACATCCTTGTAAACCTAGTGCATACCATGGAGCTTGGTTCACAGAACGTGCTCAATTGAAAGAATAAATGCAACACTCTACATCGTTTTGTAGGTGGCTGTTTTTATATTATATTTTATTTTTTTAATATATTTTTATTGATTTCAGAGAGGAAGGGAGAGGGAGAGAAAGAGAGAGAGAAACATCAGTGATGAGAGAGAATCATTGATTGGCTGCCTCCTGCATGCCCACTATTGGGGAGGGAGCCCGCAATCCGGGCATATGCCCTTGACTGGAATTGAATCCAGGACCCTTCAGTCCGCAGGTTGATGCTTTATCCACTGAGCCAAACAAGCTAGGGCAGGTGGCTGGCTATTTTTTTTAATTTAAGAATGTAACCTGGATATCTTTCCATGTTAGGACATCTATAACTACTTCATTCTTTTCAATGGCTCATGAATAATCCACTATATGGATTTACTATAATTTTGTCAAATTATCTTGTAAAAAAAGTTATCCTCTCCTGGCTGGCGTGGTTCAGTGGTTGAGCATTGACCTGTGAACCAAGAGGTCATGGTTCGATTCCCAATAAGGGCACATGCCCGGGTTGTGAGCTCAATCGATCCCCAGTGTGGGGTGTGCAGGAGACAACTGATCAATGGTTCTCTCTCATCATTGATTTTTCTTTCTCTCCTTCTCGCTTCCTCTATGAAATCAATGAAAATGTTTTTTAAAAAGTTATCTTCTCACTAACAGTGAATGTGAGTGTCAGTATCTCTATGTCCATGCTGGGGATGATATCCAAAATTACATATTATTAATCTTTGTTATTGCTCCTAGTTTTGTTTGAAGCAAAGGTCCATATAAGGGGAAGAGCAGGCAATTTTTCTATAAAGGAAAGTTAGGATTCAAATGGGAACAATCTCTTAAGTGGCAAAATGAGAAGCCAGAAAAAGAATTTGAGAAGAATTTTTATACATTATAAAATGATCAAGCTAGAAGAAATCTTAAAAATTATGTTTTAATACACTTCTTTTATTAGATGAGAAAATAGAAATTCTGAGAAGTGAAATGATTTATCCAAGCTCACACTATCAATTAGTAGCAGATCTGGATTTAGAACCAAGATTGTTTGGGTCTCTCAGCCTGTTATCCCTTGCTTTTATTCAGTAAACATTACTAACCATCAAATCCTGTGTTAGGTATTAAGTGGGTTAAGGGGAGTAAGAACGCATTTATTGAGCACTTTTCTTGTGCCAGATCTTTCATATACATTTCAGTCTATCCCAGTATGGCTCTCATACCAACTGAATCAATCTACTAGTTTGGCTTTTCAAAAATAAAAGTATTATTAGGGATTCCCCATATTTCAGTAATAGTAGTTATTCTTGGAGTCAAGCCTGGAATAAGAAGTTTTGTAGTTCAGGAGGAAATTATACTATTGTTTCATTTAAAAAAGTATCAAATGGAGACCACAGCTGATTGTTTTTTTCTCAGGCCTGCTCAGGGCATCAGTTACCCCATCTAGGCCCTCAGGGTGCACAAATCTGAGAAATGCTAGAAATGAGGGAAGCCCAGCTGAAGTCAGGAAAGTAAGTGGCTGAGTTGTGGCTGGGGATACCAGTGAGACAGATCATGGTTTATGTTGACCTATTTAAATATTTTGGCATTTGTTCTTAGTGTAATGGAAAGCTAATAGTCTTAAGTAGGGTCTTGTGGGGTGGGCGGGGGGGGGGGGAAAGAGGAAAGGAGGGGAGGGGAGGGGGAGTTTGAATGGATTAGGAAAGCTGTTAAGAGTGGATGAATCAGGAGGCTATATCATTAGTTCAGATGGTAAATGATGGGGCCTTCACTACTTCTTTTTTCACTTATAAACATACTAGAGGCCTGGTGCATGAAAATTCATGCACTTGCGGGGGGGGGGGCCCTCAGCCTGGCCTGTGCTCTCTCACAGTCCAGTCCGGGAGCCCTCGAGGGATGTCTGACTGACTGCCGAGGAGGTGGGAGAGGCTCCGGCCACTGCTGCTGCATTGGCCAGCCATGAGCTGGCTTCTGGCTGAGCAGTACACCCCCTGTGGAAGCGCACTGACCACCAGGGGGAAGCTCCTGCTCTGAGTGTCTGCCCCCTGGTGGTCAGTGCGCGTCATGGTGACCGGTCATTCCTGGTCATTCTGCCTTTAGGACCAATTTTCATATTGCCCTTTTATTATATAGGACTAGAGGCCCAGTGCACGAATTTGTGCACAGTTGGGGCCAGGCCTGTAGGGCAGAGGAGATGGTGGGAGGTTGGCTGGACAGCCCACCCTGATCAGGGCCTGGCCGGCTGGGGGGAGGGGCCATGGGCCATTAGTCAGCAGGCCCCACCCCTGATTGGGGTGGGGGGGCCGATTGGGGGCAGGGCTGGCCATGGGGAGGGGCTGTGGGTGGTGGGCCACCAGCCCCACCCCAAAATGAGGTGGGGGGGCCAATCAGGGATCAGTGGCTGGGGGAGGGGCTGCAGGAAGTTGGCCGGGCGCGCCCCCACCCCCTCATCGGGCTGTTTCTCTGGCCTTAGTAGGTGTCATAGCGACTGGTCGTTCTGGTCCTTCCGGCATTCTGGTCGCTGGCTTTTTATATATATAGATGATAAATGATGGTGCCCTGTGCAACGGAGAGATAAGTATAAGTATATTAGGGAGACAAAATTAACAGAACTTGATTTGACATTGAGGGAGAATCCTGGATGGATTCTCTGGTTTCCAGGTAATGCTGCTAGATGCAAGTGGGTGATGTTCCTTGAGATGGAAACTCTGAAGATGAAAGATTAGAGGAAGATTATGTGCTCCGTTGTTTTTTTTATTAATCCTCACCCAATAATATTTTTCCCATGGATTTTTTTTTTTTTTTAGAAAGAGTGAAAAGGAGGGGTAGAGGGATGGATGGAGTGAGAGAGGAAGAGAGAGAGAGAAAAACACATTGATTGGTTGTCTCCTGCACATGCCTTGACTGGGCTGGGAATGAACCTGCAATCCTTCCATGCGCAGGCTAAGGCTCTAACCATTGAGCTCACCAGCCAGGGTGTGTGTCCAAATAAAGGTCTAGGGGGTGGTTAGACAAAGAAATTAGAGCTAGGGGTTTTACTTTGGGATTCTTTCATCATCTGGTAGATGGCATTGCCTAGGTAAAAGGAACATTGATTCCCCAGGAAGGGCTAAATAAAAAGCATTGGATTGTCCAAATCTATTATTTTCATTCTTTAACCTATAGGATTACTCTAGTTTATCACATTTTATGTTAAATATTTTGGCTATTTGTTTTTCACTTATAACATTACCTATGACTTTTGGATTATGAGGTTAATTGTTGCTGAATTTCCTGAATACCATAGCAGGTACATGTCTGTGGCTTTAGGTAGTGGGTATCTCAGACGCTTGCTAACTAAGCGCATTGTGTAGTTAATGCTTTCGTCAAGTATTCCATGTTTCGATACAGAAATCTATGAAAATAATCTGGCATTTGATGTGCTTAGGCACTTTGAAGAGTGCTCACATAACTTTTCCTCGAACCCACTCATCTGCCATATAGCATAGAGCTTATTTAGGGAACCAGTGGGCTCTCGAAAATAAGCTTGTTTTTAAATTAATAGGGCACTATCTTCCATTCGAGCCGCATTGGATAAAATTATTACCCATCTCGCGTCTGAAATTCAAATGCCTTTGTCTTGTCTCTCGTGTAACTAGTAAGCCGGTTACAAAGGAAATGTCACTTCACATAAGATTTAGTTGCCAAGATTTTTGAAAAGAAACAGACATGTTCCTCACAGCTGCCCTAACCAGGCAGCTTCGTGGGGCTTCAAGTTGCTCCAACTGTGCTTCGAAGAAAGCCCTGAACTGCTCACCAGGCCCGGGGCTGCCATGGAGCGCTCACAACTCCGCGCCGGGCGGCTTCGCTCCCAAACCCGGCCTTCGAGTCCCCCCGAGCCGGGCCGGCCCGTTCCCCCTCACCAGCCGCAGGGGGTTCCGAGCCTCCCGCTGCCCCCGGCTCTCGAGAAAGTGAAGCGGCGCGGGGGCCCGCGAGGTCTCATTGTCCGGCGGGGGAGACCGGGTCTCCCCGGAACGACTCCCGTTCGGGGTGCCGCCGGCCAGGTTGACCTGGAGTGTGTGGGTCCCCGCGCCGCTCCCCTCCCCCGCCGCCCCATTGTCTGCCTCGCCCCGCCCCGGGGGACACGTGCGCTCGCAGCTTCCCCAGCGAGGAGCGCGTGGGGCGGCGGCGGCGGCGGCGTGGACACCGCTTGGAACGGCTACGCGGCCGCGGCGCTGGGGCGGGGTCCGGTGCGCACGGACCGGTGGGTGCCCCCCACGCGGGGAGCGGCGGCCGCGTTCGGAGCCCCCGCCCGGCGTCTCGCGGGCTCGGGACACGGCCGGGGGTGGGGCGGGAGGGCGCTCAGTGGGGGCGGCGCGCGCGGGTCGCGGCGGAGGGAGTGGGGTGGGGTGGGGCGGGGTGGGGAGATGCCTGTCTCCTGACAAAGGAGAACGAGTGGGACACGCTGAGCCGGCCGCCCCGCCCCGCCGGGAGGGGAGCGGGGGGCGGGGTGTCGGGAGGGGAAGGGGCGGGCCTTTCATTCACTCTCGGCCCCTCGGCCGCCGCCGGAGCGGAAGGGCGGGGTCTCGCGGCCCCCAGCCCCCCGGGGGCGAGGGGCGGAGCCCTGAGGCGCGCGTCCCGAGGCGTCGGCGACGTCGTCACGTCAGCGCGGGAGAGAGAAAGAGAGGAGCGGACTCGGCAGGGACGGGGGACGGGGCCGAGAGAGCGAGAGCGAGGGAGCCAGCGAGCGTGCGAGCGAGCGAGGCGGGGAAGGGCGGCCAGTCGTACCCGAACGGCCGCGGACGGGAGCGGGAGCGGTGGGGGAAGGAGCAGGGAGGGGAAGAAGGAAGGCTGAGGGGAGAAGGTGGACGGAGGCTGGTGGCGGCGGCGGCGGCGGTGGTAGGGGGAGAAGGAGGAGCTGGAGGAGGGCAGGGGCTGAGGGAGTGAGTGAGAGGAGCGGACGCGCCAGGAGGGGAGGGGAGGGAAGGAGGGGGTCACGCGGGGGCGCGCGCGCACGGGGAGCGCGCTCGGAGGCGAGTGGAACTGGATCGGGTTTGCTGCCAGCGGCGTGAGCTTCGGCCGCCATTTTACAACAGCTCCACTCGCGCTGGACACAGGGAGCAGCGAGCACGCGTTTCCCGCAACCCGATCTCCTCGGACAGGATTCTTCCGCCGCAGCCCAACGGGGAGGTAACGACCGCCAGGAGCCGGGTTTGGGAGGGGTGCTTCGTGACATTGTGGAGTGGGCTTGGGGGAGGGCGGTGTGGGGAGAAACCGGCTTTTCTGGAAAATGGATTCCAATGAGAACAGGAGCACGTTGGCTGGGGCTGCTGGGGAGCAGGCCGCGGCCCGCGCCGCCACTTCCTCCACTCCATGTGCTGCCGCCGTCCGGGCTTTGTCTGCGGCGCTCCCGGGAGGCGGCGGCGGCCCCGTGACCGCGCGGACGGCGAGCGGCGGCGGAGTTGGTGCTGTCGTGGCTGTCGCCGCGGCGCGGGAGTGGGCGGAGAGGAGCTGGTCCCGTCCCGCAGCCGGGAGGCGGGCTGGAGTGGTCCTCGCGGTCCGGTCGGCGTCGGGCAGTTCGCGGAACGCCGTCGCGCCGCCGGGTGGTCGGCCCCGGTCCGGGGGTGGGACAGCTGGCCGGGGCGCCGCCGTCGCCGTCCGGACCGGGGAGGGGTGGGGGCTTGCACCGCGCGCCGCTGCTCGCGGCTGGCCGGGCGCAGGCGGGCGGCCGGGGGTCCGCCGGCGGCCGGGGCGGAGAGAGCCATGTGTCACGGTGGGGGTGGGGGGCGGGGAGATCCTGTGGCCTGTCGCCGACGCGGCGTCGGTGTTGAGGGGTGAGGTTGTGCTGCCGATGCTTTCCGGGAACTCGGACCGCGGCTTCGGGTTGATGTTGGGAGCCGGTGACGGTCGTCTTGGCCTGGGACTCGGTGGGTTTCCGTTGGAGGAAGTTGTAGGACATTTGAAGGCGCAGAGCACGTGTTTCTAATGGGCTCCTGTTGCCCTTAGCGGTGCGGCTGCCGCTCTCTGGGTGTGGAGTCGGGGGCGGGCTTTGGGGTGCGGGGGTGAAGGGTGGAGAAGTGGGGTGGTGGGAAGGTATCTTGTGTGAGCGCTTTGTTCTTCGCTAGCTGTTGTTCCTGATCTATCAGCGGCAGGCGGGAAAAGCGCGCACTTTGGGGGTTTACCTTTGAGAGAGAGGGAAGAGCCGAGCTTTGCTTGACCCACACGCACCTCATTCTCTGTGTGGGCACAGCTGCATGTGGCACGCTGGCTGGTCCTCAGCTGATTGGGCTCCATTTGTAATGTCGTTTTTCCTAGGGAGTGTTAGCAGGTGAGCCAGGGGTGGTGCTAAGGAAAAACAAGTGAATCCTTTTTTGCCCCTCGCTCATCAGGCTTGTCAGGCGAGAGTGACTTTAAGGCTTCTTTCAAGGGAGGCACAGGCTGGTGTGGAACTTGGTAGAGAAAGTCAAGATTGGGGCTCTCATTTTGTCCTCTACCCTTTTTGAAGATCCTAGTTTAATTTTGCTTATTGCGTTTGAACAGATCTCTGGAAACATGGCTACAGAACATGTTAATGGAAATGGTACTGAAGAGCCCATGGATACTACTTCTGCAGTTATCCATTCAGAAAATTTTCAGACATTGCTTGATGCTGGTTTACCACAGAAAGTTGCTGAAAAACTAGATGAAATTTACGTTGCAGGTAAGAACTAACACTTGCAAAATTATATTATGAAATTTTTCTATTGGATTTCTGGCTTTGAGCTAAAATAGCAACTTTTTGTGGTTTCCAATAAGTGTGGGAACTGGAGTTTTGTTTTGCCTTGTTGTGATAGTTGTGAACTAGAGGTTAAGGTGTACTGTACATAGTAGAGGGAGGGAAGGAAGATAGAAAGGTTAGGAGGTAAATTAAGGCTGGCTGGCCAGATGAATAAGTATATGATGGTAGCAACAGCTGCTAACTGTTGGGAACAGGCCATGTGACTTTTGGGGGTATTTTTATAGTAGGATTCTTCCTAATTAATTTGGTAACTGTAGGCTGGTTGTCTGTCTGTCTTGGTGTGGCTTTTGCTTTTTCTAGTGGTTATTTGAAATGGGTAGAGGTTCAGTTGTCAGCCTTGGTTTTTTGTTGGTTGATTTTAGGATTTGTGTATTTACTGTAGAAATACTTAGTATTCAGAACTATCTGACTTCGAGAAAAAGGTCTAAAAGAAATTGAGTCATTATTGTAAGTGTGGTTGAGAGGGCTTCTTTAGTTCAGAGTGCAGTTTCAGAATGGCTAAAGTATGTGTTTGTCATTAAATAGATGGTAAGGAATGGAAGAATACTTAGTTGGCACACATGCTACCTTTATTGGTAAATCTGGTATTTTCTTTAAAAAAAGATCTTTCCAAAAATATTAAAAGTGGACAACTAATTAAGTTTTTTCTTCTCCAGGGCTGGTTGCACATAGTGATTTAGATGAAAGAGCTATCGAAGCTTTAAAGGAATTCAATGAAGACGGCGCATTGGCAGTTCTTCAGCAGTTTAAAGACAGTGATCTCTCTCATGTTCAGGTAATACTAATTCAATGTCAGCATGAAAAGAATAAAAATCTTGAGTAGTTTTGATGTAGTTTAAGTTTGATTTAATAAGATACAGATGACATAATTATTAAATAGGATTGGAAAATTACTTTTCAGAACAAAAGTGCCTTTTTATGTGGAGTCATGAAGACTTACAGGCAGAGAGAAAAACAGGGGACCAAAGTAGCGGATTCTAGCAAAGGACCAGATGAGGCAAAAATTAAGGTATGTCTTAAAAAAGTACTTTGCTCCCTTCAGTTTTAAAGTTCTTTTAATTATTTTATAGCTTTGCTAAATATTCTGTGGATGTGAAATTAGTTTTTTTTAAAGTTAATTGAGAATTAATGACCATGAGATAAATTTGCATTTTTTTCCTAATTACTATTTTTGAAAAGTTTTCTGCCTTTAACTGTTGGTTTCTAAAACAATTCGCTGTTCTTAAGGTTGTGGGTTTTTTGTTTTGTTTCCCAGCTATACTGATGTTAAACCTTTGCTATTGGTTTTCTAAATAAAAGATTGAAAAAAAGTCCATCCACCATATTTTAGATGGTTTTTGAAAATCTGCAAGTCCAGGTTACTGACAGTGGAACCAAAATGGGAGGGGATCAGTTCAGCCCAGGCTGATGAAGAGTGTACATTTAGCGGTTGACTCCTTCTCTTAGGATTCTCAAGCCCTCAAATGAAATGTATTTAGAATTTTAATACTGCCTTCTTTCCCCTTCGTTATTATGGCTAATTTGTTCATTCCTAAAAGCAGCATGGAAACGAAAGTGAGAAAACGGGCTAGGAGTGGGAGGTTTTTTTTTTTTTTTAAGGTCCTATAAAATAGTAAATGTCCTCAAAGTCAATTACGTAGGTTTTGATCTTTGTGGTGATCATACTAGTTTTAACCTGGTGTTCTTTTGCTTTTTAATTTCATTGATTTCATTAAAAAATACTTATTTCAGAGAGGGAGGGAGAGAGGTAGAAACATCTATGATGAGAGAACCATTGATTGGCTGCCTCTTGCACGCCCCCTACGGAGATAGAGCCTGAAACCCAGGCATGTGCCCTGATCCAGAATCCAACCCAGGATCTCCTGATTCATAGGTCAACGCTCAACCACTGCTACACTGTCGGGGCTTACCTGGTGTTCTTAATATAGTGTGCCAGTGCTCTTGAACTATGAGTTATGGTTTAAGAAAATCAGTTATTAAAACAGTATAGGTGTTAGGTGGTGTTTTAATGGTGTGGGAAGAATGAAGCTTTGAATATAGAGTTAGTGGTTAAGGGCATTCATAAATTTGAGGCTTTCACAGGTCTAGCTGTCAGTGAATTGTGTTTGAACTGTAAATCTAACTTCCATAGAAATTTTACCAATGTAATTAAATCTACATTGGGAGTTAGACTTACTAAGATTTTATAAAAAGTTTAAAGTGTAATTTGTGTGACTTTCAGTTCTATCTTTGGAAGGGAGTAGCTTAAAGTGTTACTGTAACTTAAATTGTGAGGAGGCAGAAGCATTTTTATAGGTGGTTTAACAAGGAATATGTTTTTCCTTTTTGTTTTTAGGGATTGACATAAAAGGTATTATTTGGGTCATATATAAAAATTAAGATATAAGAAGTACAGGGATTACATATGGGGAAAAAGGGAAGATGAGCCAGTTAATGGTTTAGTTTATGTGATAGTAATAGGTTTGAGTTTATTTTTGTTACTAACCCAATGTTGCACCCTCAAGCAAACATTTGGGTATAATAGAAAAAGACTGCTTAAAATATTTAATGCTTTTTTAAAGTTTAGGAATAGAGGAGTTTTTGTCATTTACAGTATTTCTTCACTTAATGTTCTTTGAGTAGAAAATGTTTAAATGTGTCTGGTCATTTTCAGAGACAGGTGATCCCAAATTATTAAACAGAATTTTGCTAAGTTATGTGCCTGGTGTATTTTTATTTCACAATTTATTAGCTAATTATCAGATTGGTTTTATTATTTGGAAAACTGGTTTTGTGCTTTGCGGTTTGAGATGGTGAAGGGGAATAATTCTTGGTTTTTTCCTTAGGCTAACCATGGACTACTACTTTCCTAGTACTTTTGCTTATAATAAGGGATGAAGAGAAACTCCTAATGCTCTAAGTAAATATGAGTGTAAATTTTAACAGTTCACTTTCAGAGAGATAAAATGTAGAAGTTATTTTACACTGTTTCAATTTTATAAAGTTTTCAAAGTCATTTGGCTTTTTTATTTTTTTTCTGTTATTCTGTGAAATATTGACTGTCAAATGAATAAGAGGTTGTTTTTCCTGTAGCTCCTAAGTTTCTGGACTTAACTAATTAATTTGAGGAGTGTAATTTCTATAAAGTTTGGCGACATGCCCACAATGGCAGTGTGTACGAGGAGTGTGGGATATAGGGAATTTATTGGATAAGAAATCCAGATTTGGGAGATGTAACTTATTCATCTCCTCCTTCAGGAGTGAATTAAACTCAGCCTTTTTTTTTTTTTTTAAGATTCTATTGCTCTCATTGATGCTTCCATTGGCTACTTCTTATATGTGCCCTGACTAGAGATGGAACTTACAACTTGGCATATTGGGACAATGCTCCTAAGCAACTGAGCTACCTGGTTAGGGCAGTGCAGTCATTTTTTAGGAGGTATTAGAATACATACACCATGCCTTGAAAGTTGTTGGTGGATTAATATGTTTCCTATTGTTCACTAAGCACACTCAATAATTAGAGACCAGCAAATAATTTGAACAGGACCTTGAGATTTTTCACTATAAATTAGGGCTATTACAAGTGTATATTAAAGGAGAAATTCTAAAACAGACACCAGAAACCTGTTTGTAGGAATGTTGCCAAGATAAAGAGGAAAATTTGAACAAGATTTATTTCAAATTTTAACTGCTAAATGCAAGTGTGGTCTTGTGAATTAAATGTATTAATGACATTTGAATTCTTTAAGGCACTCTTGGAAAGAACAGGCTACACACTTGATGTGACCACTGGACAGAGGAAATATGGGGGACCACCTCCAGATTCCGTTTATTCAGGTCAGCAGCCTTCTGTTGGCACTGAGGTAAAGAAACTAAAAACTTGTACTTTTTGTCATAAATGCACAGGTGTCTGGTTTCCTAAAGGAACTCTCCATGGTTTTTACTTCATATTTAATTTACAGATTTTTGTGGGGAAGATCCCAAGAGATCTATTTGAGGATGAACTTGTTCCATTATTTGAGAAAGCTGGACCTATATGGGATCTTCGTCTAATGATGGATCCACTCACAGGTCTCAATAGAGGTTATGCGTTTGTCACTTTTTGTGCAAAAGAAGCAGCTCAGGAGGCTGTTAAACTGGTAAGTTGGTTTTTTTTCCCCCTTCAGTCTTCACATGCAGTATCTTTAAAGCCATTTTTTTTTCCTGACTGCCTGTCTTTTACATTCTCTGTGTACACACTGTAGCAGTATTCTTTGCACATGTAGTTAGTTGATCAGACTCAGGATCTGTATGGTAGTATGGCAGAATACCTGGTTCTATGAAACATCTGGCTTAGTGATTATTGCTTATAATTTATAGGAAGGTTAAAGTTTAAGAAAGTAACTGTATTAGGTAGGGCTCCCAGAGTTTTTGGGCATACCTTTTTCAAAAATATTTCACAAAAACATTGTGATGATAAATTTCTAGTTTATGAAATAAATGATTTTGTGGTGAGTGGCAATGCTTGATTTAAAAATACAAGTTATTAGGTGAGGACCTTGTGATTTTTCTAACTTTAAAAAAGAATTTTAATGTTTTAAATTATGGCTTATATAACTCTCCTTCAAACTAGTTTTATTAAATTCTGTGACTGAAGTTCCTATATTTGATAGTTGAAGATGCTAAGGGTTAATTTTTTTAAAGAAATATTTTTATTGATTTTTAGAGAGAGGAAGGGAGAGAGAGCAATAGAAACATTGAGAGAGAATCATTGATCGGCCGCCTCCTGCAGGTCCCACACTGGGGATCAGGTCCGCAACTTGGGCACATGCCTGACTGGGAATCGAACCGTGCGTGATCTCCTGGTTCTTCGGTCAACGCTCCACTACTGAGCCACACTGGCTGGGTCATACTTATTTTTTATTACTGTCTGATGGGTAGGAGGATTGGCATTTTATTTTGGTGCTTTTAAAATATATTCTTAGTGATAGTGGTATATATCTACTGGGATGAATTGAACATATCATTGCTTTTTTATAAAAGACGCTTCAATGTGACTAGGATTATGGTGATAATAAAATTGGGAGATTTGCCTTAATTTAGCAGTAAAAGAAGAGACTAGACTTTTGAGGAAATTAAAAATTCTAAAATACAAAACTCAAGTTGATTTGGATGAGGTTGGGGTGTGTGTGTGTGTGTGAGTGAGATTGATTGATTTCAGAGAGGAAGGGAGAAGGAGAGATAGGAAACATCAATGATGAGAGAAAGTCATTGATCGGCTGCCTCCTACACACCCCCTACTGGGGATTGAGCCTGCAACCTGGGCATGTGCCCTTGACCAGAACTGAACCCGGGACCGGACCCTTCAGTCTGCAGGCTGATGCTCTATCCACTGAGCCAAACCAGTTTTAGGGCGATTCAGCAATAATTTTCCTCCACAGATTAAAAGCATTGTAGATTTTAAATTTGCGTCTGAATTATTTGTAAAAATGGGTTAATTGATGTTAATTGCTGAAGAGGCATGGAGTTAGAAGCAACTGCAAACTTAAATGACCTCATTTTCAGCCAATATCTGCCTTGGATTTTGGGTAATAAAAAATTCATCCCCAAATGATAATAATTTAGAACTAAATTTGTGGAAAGGTGAATAATAGCTACCACCTGAATGCTTTTTAAGGCATAGGAGCTGTGCTAGGTGCTCCACTTTTATCTTGAAACTAGAGGCCCAGGTCCCTCGGCCTGGCCTGTGGGATCTGGCCTGCGGGATTGGGCTGAAACCAGTTCTTGGACATCCCCCGAGGGGGTCCTGGATTGCGAGAGGGTGCAGGCCAGGGCGAGGGGGGCTCCAGGGCATGTCTAGCCAGTTTTGCTCAGTCCGGATCCGGATTGCCTGGAACCCCAGCAGCAAGCTAAACTAATGGTTGGAGTGTCTGCCCCCTGGTGGTCAGTGCACATCATAGCGAGCGGTTGAGTGGCCTTAGCATATCATTAGCATATTATACTTTGGTTGAATGGATGACTGGACACTTAGCATATTAGGCTTTTATTATATAGGGTTCCACCTCAACCCATTCTTAAAGGTATATGGAATTATTTTCATTTTGTAGAAGAGTAAATAGGCTGGGTGGCTTACTGAGGTCATACTGCTTTAGTTTGATACTGGGTTTGCTTAGGAGTGCCTATTGTTAACTAGATATAACAAATTAAGCCAACAGTAGCTTCACTGCTATCCTAGTCTAAGGTACTATTTAAATAATCCTCTTACTTAGGCTCACTGCTCTGTATTACTTCTTTACAGTTTTAACCATTCACCAACATAGATTAGATCACAAACATTCCCATGCTGAAAACTCTAATAATGGTTTCCAAAAGAGGTCCTGTCTTCTCAAGTTTCTTCTTAACCTTTCTCCTCTTACTCTTTATTATCCTTCCATCCATACTTCACCATTTTTGTCCTGCACATAAGCTCTATTTGCATCTCAAGGTTACCTTCTGCTGTCCTGTTTTCTAACACTTCAACCAGTTATCACGGCTGCTGCCTTCTTATCAAGTCTTCTTAGAAGGCTTTTTCTGTCTTTGAGCACCAAGCACCCAGCTGCCCCATGATGGTATTATGAACTTGATAAAATAGAATGCTTAGATGTACTTAAAATTATTTCTTCACTATATAAGTTATTTGCTTATGTCTCATCAGAATATAAGCTCTTCCCCCCCCTCCCCCCGTATTCCCTGACATTTCTGTATTTTAAAAAATAAGTTTTTATTGATTTTAGAGGGAGGGAGGGAGAGAGAGAGGGAAACATTGATGTGAGAGAGAAACATTAATCGGCTGCCTCCCGCACACACTACTTTTCCTGACCGGGAATTGAACTAGCGACTCTTCAGTGTACAAGATGGTGCTTAACTAACTGAGCCACATTGGCCAGGACTGTGTTCCCTGTCATTTAGAACAGTGCCACTATGCAGTAGGTCCTGGATATGTAACCTGACTGGCAGGCCAGTGTCATTTAATCCATTATTTATGACCCTTAGAATTTATAATATTCCTATATTAGCTGTGGGCCTTTTTGCTATTGAAAGATTTTCTAGTTTCCATTTGCAGTGATTTATTCTGTGCTACCTTCAGTCAAGGGGATTATTGTAGATGAATGGGGGATGGTGGTGGTGGTGGTGAAGCTTTTCCCCTCACCCCCTGGGGAATATTTGGAAGTATATGTAGTGGTTGGCATTGTCACAAAGATTAGGAGGAAGAGCAGGCAAGTGTGTGTAGGTATGCTGCTAGGATTGGAGCTTAAGGTCACTGGTGTTGCAATGCCCATTATAGTCCTATACAGGGTGGTCAAAAAGTAGGTTTATAGTTGTGAGTTCTCTACACAGAGTTTACTCTTATATTTATTGCATTACTTATTTGTATTAATATTGTTATTATTTTATATCCTTACTTAATGATTTATCTTTTAGGTAATGATGGCTGGTAACCCCTGTGTAATGGAAAAATCCTGCTGAAAATACTAATAGTGCCAGTGTTACAAACACTGGAATGGTTGATCTCTATTTGCATATTAAAAATTATGATTTTATAGCTACTGATGGTTTTATTTACCAAAGTGCTTATACACCACTAGAACATGTGCACAGTCATTTTGATGAAGGCAGCTGACAAGATAGCTCCACAAAAATATTTTAGTAGCAATTTAGCAAATATTTAGTGGACTTACCATGAAAATTTTTATTATGGGCATACAAGGTAGTTTGATTCAGCTCTTGACTTAAGAGTTTCCAGGACATGTGAGGCTAATTACAATTAAAGTAGACGCAGTGGGTTCCAAGGGTAACTGAGGGATGAAGGGATAGATTGCTTAGAGAAGGCTTTGTGATAAAGAGGCTTGATCAGGATAATGAAGGAAATAGGTGGTGACTCTAGTTAAAGCAGTGTGTTTGGTGGAAAGAAGTAGGAGTTGAAACTTGTATAAAGTCAGTGCCAGAAAGCATTAGTCATGACTGCTGGGCTAAGTTGCATGGTGCCATTAAAATGTTGAGCCTTGGTATGGGTAGCATGATATAAATGGCAGAACAGTGATGGATGTTTCGGTGAAGAGAACAAAGGCCAGGAGAGAGGCAGCAATATAAAGGAGAGATTAAAGATTTTGAAGGGAGAAATGATAGTCAATGGTGTATTATTGGTTCTAATTTTTTCCCCAGTGATGTAAATGAGGGCATAGTTCGATTGCCCTTGACATGTTTGGGTGACTTGAATCTGCATGAAGTGATAAAAGGCCTGGATGACAATATCAGGATCTCAAAAGATTTTGGTGGACAGATAGTTCACACCAGCAAGATGGAATTGAGTGAGGGCAAAAGACAAGTTCTATACAACTAATATCGCATGGAAGCTGTAGTGTGAGTCAGCAGTGTGGTGTAGTTGCCAAATAAGCTAAGGTAATCATGGACTACATGTTATTGAGGCATGGTGTCTAGAAATGGAAGATTAGTAATAGTCTCCAGCTTATTATAAACTCCTCAGTCTCAGTCTGCATCTACAATATTATGTTATGGGTGTCACTATTTGGTGACACTCTAGGAGGCACTTTAGTTTGCCAATATCAGGGAAGGAGTGATTATTAATCGAGCATATAGAGAACAATTGAGTCTTCAGCATTGTGTGCAGATAAATGAAGTGCTGTCATTTGGAGGAGGAAATAGAGTTACTGTAGAATTTTTGGGGAAGTAAATTTTGGTTAAGTGTGTAAAGAAGACTTTGTAATTAAATGTTTAAAAATAAAGTAGACAAGCTTGCAGGTAATGGCTTTGCTGCTATAAGAAGAGTTAGGATTGAGCATCCACTTCTGGATCAGATTCCAAATCTGAGATTGCTAAATTTCTGGGGATTTGTGACTGGCTATGAGAAAAGGAAAAAATGACTTGTTATTTTGAGCCTAGATGACAGAAATGTTCCAGACGGTACAACTGTTTTGGTGTTTGAAATACTGAAACTGCATTGATTAATGTTCAAAATTCATCTTTATTTTATTTGGTCACCTCACTGTGGTACTAGATCTGAAAGCTAGATTCTAAAACTTAACATCAGTGCCCATTTTTCTAGAAGAGTTTAGAAAGACCTCGCTTTTTAAAAATTATGAAACCATCATAGTGGCCTGATATACTAACACTTGAGAGTTAGGTTTATCAGCAAATTAGAATCTCTCTTAAGGAGAGATTTTTGTAATGCCTTTCTATCTAACTCACTGATATCCAGCTGGGATGTGAAGTTTATTTTTGAATTTAAGTTGATTGGTCTTTAAAACTGAAAAATTAGAAAAGTTAAGCAATTCATATATATATATGAAAGTGCATGCTTAATCTGCATGTGGGAAATTGGACATTGTTTAAAGAAATGTTTATTTCTAGTACCTTTGCTTTACTTGAACAATATGTTCAGAGGATCTTTGTTCCTTAGTGACTTACTTTCACTGGAGAGCCAGTTTACTCTATGGGCTAGCTGTGATTGTTTCAAGTCTTTTTTTTGTTTTTAAGTAAAATAATATGAAGAGTTACAGTTTACTTTATAAATCCTGCTAAATCTTCATGTCATTTATATTGTTCAGAGACCACAGCCATCCTTAATATACCTTTTGCCTACCCTGCCTTGATTAAACATAGCAGGGCTCATGATAATGGGTTGGAAGGGAAGAACTTTTTCTTCTGTCCATAATAATAGGAACATTACTGCTTTGAAGCAGCATTGTAGATATTGATGGAAGTGGTATAACCAGTAATTAAAATTTTTTAAAGAAAATTAAAACCACACACAAGTATTTTCTTAAACAGTTCCTGCTCTTAGAACATTTGGGGAACAAAAATGTAAAAGGGAAAGCTATACCAAATCCTGTCATCTTAAAAATAACTCCTGTTTCTCCCTTTAAACACTTTGTATTTCCTTCCCTTCCTTTTTTTTATTTATTTTTTTGATATTTCAATTGTTTTTGTCAACTCCTGGAGTTAAAAAAGATGAAATGACCAAATTGAAAGCCATTGATTTGCACTAACCTATTTGATGCTAGATTATAAAAATCTGGGAAATATACATAGCTGAAAATTTATTGTATTAGGTGAACTTGTTTGTGAAATAGGATATCGTAGTCTACTTGTCTATAATCTCATGCAATGATGGATTCAGCCATAACTCTGCTATTTGCAGGTAACCCATATATTTCTACTTTTAAGAGGTTTTTGGTATAAATAGAATGTAAATACTGTGAGAAAACGGCCTGTGGCATGATTTTTCAGCCTCATAGAGCAGATAATTCTTTCTTAATGCTGGTTTATCCTGTGAATTGCAGTATGTTTAGTAATATCTCTGACCTCTACCTATCCACTAAATACCAGCAGCAAGCCTCCCAATCCTAGTTGACAACTAAAATAGTCTCTAGACATTGTCAAATGTCCTGGGAGTCAAAAATCACTCCTGTTGAGAACTATTGGTCTATGTTAACATAGAAGAGTGCTTTTGTTGACCTTTATAGGATTTAGGGATGTAGGGTATTCTGATGGTTGAGCTCAAATCTACAAGTATGCAGAGGAGTTTGGATGGTGGAAGTTTCAGGGAAAGCATTTTATTCAGAGGCTTGGTTAGGATGAAAGTTGTTTGAGAAATGATGTAAATAGTTAAGATTATAGTATTGTGGAGATTAAGGCATTTTAGGATGGACTTAAAATGTACAGGTATTTGAACTTTATCTTTTTGGTGATGGGAAGCCTTTGAGAGTTTTTTTTTCAATAGGCAAAAAATTATTTGGAAAAAAAATGTCTCTGGAATAAGTAGAGAGAGTCCTGGGGTCATAATGACCACAGACTTGTGTAGAGTGAATGGAGTGGTGGGTTTGGAAGTATAACTGTTCTGAACTGAAGGAAGGGTGTTTGAGCATTATGTTAAAATTTGAATATCTGGAGATGGGGAAAGGGATAGGGAGAGATCTGTTTTCTGACTTAACCTGTTATTAAGAATGGGAATAATAGGGAGAGAAGAGTGGTTTTACTTTTGCCACCAGGCTGGTCTATATGTTATATGGAAATTCATGTTGATTCTTTAGTTTGTATAGCTTTGCTTGTATGTCATTTAAGGTAGATATTGAGGCCAGATGTGGAGGAGGATTAATCAATTATTGTTGCTGCTGACACCATTATTACTACCTTGAAATTTTGATGTGGATTTTACTATGTAATATATATAATCCACTTTTCCAGATAACTTGGAATACTTTTGAACTTTGGTAATTAACACAGATTGGTATATTTGTCACTTTGACAGATTGGGTTTTATCTCTACAATATTTCACTCTTCTATAGGATATGGTTATGTGAAGATTAAGTTTACTTTTTTACCATAATTTTGTAGTTTCTACTTGTTTTTCCTTCAACTTTATTGCAGGCTTAATAAAATTTAACTGGGGGTGGGGGAGTAGAGTTGGATTCAGACTAACCCTTTTAGACTTAAGTTCCAAATTTCAAGGTCTTGACAATTTTTTTTTGCATTAATTTAATTCAAAAGTTGTTTATTGTGTTTTATCAGTATAATCTTCATATCTGTCTCAGATTATAATTTCCTTGTACAGTGCCTTCATGGTAACTTTTTTTTTAATACATATTTTTATTGATTTCATAGAGCGGGGGAGAGGGAGAGGGAGATATAACCGTCAGTGATGGGAGAGAATCATTGACTGGCTGCCTCCTGCACTCCCTACTGGGGATTGAGCCTGAAATCCGGGCATGTGCCCTGACCCAGAATCGAACTAGGACCTCCTGGTTCATAGGTCAACACTCAGCCACTGAGCAACACTGGCTGGGCCATGGTAACTTTAAAATATATATATGTTGTGTGTGTATGTATCTGTATTTAATTCTTTATTGTTGATAGCGCAATTTACAATAGCTAAGATTTGGAAATAGCCTAAGTGGCCACCAGCAGATGAGTGGATTAAAATACTGTGGTTTATCTATACAATGGAATACTATGCTTCTGTAAAAAAGAAAGAACTTTTACAACAGCATGGATGGGCCTGTAGAACATTAGGCTAAGCGAAATAAATATATTTTTATTGATTTCAGAGAGGAAAGGAGAGGGAGAGGGAGATGAAAGCATCAGTGATGAGAGAAAAATCATTGGTCAGCTGCCCCCTGCACAACCCCATACTGGGGATCAAGCCTACAACCCGGACTGGAATCGAACCTGTGACCTCCTGGTTCATAGGTTGATGCTCAACCACTGAGCCATGCCAGTTGGGCATAACTACTTTTTAAAGGATAAATTCTTGAGAAACATAGTGTTGACATTTTAACTTGTTCAAAAGATTTTGTATTTGTGTATGGAATATGCATATCTTTCTACAATGAGCACTTACTGAATATTATCAGTATTTTAAAAACTGGTGTACTTTTTACCCTTTCAGTATAATAATCATGAAATTCGTTCTGGAAAACACATTGGTGTCTGCATCTCGGTTGCCAACAATAGGCTTTTTGTGGGCTCTATTCCTAAGAGTAAAACCAAGGAACAGATTCTTGAAGAATTTAGCAAAGTAACAGGTAAGTTGGATTTATTTGGAAGGAGGTGCAACTTTTAATACTGAAGGTAATTGCATACTTCTATGTGACAAGCACTGTGTTAAACACTACAGTTATTGACTCATTGTATTCTCACTACAACCATATGAGATAGGTAACTATCTTTTTTTTGTCATCCTCACTAGAGGATATTTTTTCCTTTTTTTTTTTTTTTAGAAGGGAGTGAGGAGGGAGAAGGAGAAACATCAATGTGAGAGAGACACATCGATTGGTTGTCTCCTGCACGTGTTGGGTATTGAACCTGCAACCCAGGTACGTGCCATTGACCAGGAATCTAACCCATCACCCTTCCTTATGAGGGCCAGTGTTCTGTCCACTGAGCCACACTGGACAGGGTGAGATAGGTGACATTTTCAGATAAGGAAAACAGGTACAAAGGGTTTAGGGAAATAATTTGCTGAATGTTATGTAGTTACTAAGGAACGCAACTGGGATTTGAACTGTCTGCAGAATCATTGTTGTACATCTTGTTTTTGGAAAATTATATTTGCGTGTTTGTATGCATTTTTAGGTGGTAGTTGACGCTCTTAGTAGGGTTGTTAGATGTGTAATGATTTGATTTTTCCACATTATAGGAATAACTAGAGGCCCAGTGCATGATATTCGCGCATGGGTAGGGTCCCTAGCGGCTGCCGGCCGGGGTGGGGAGGAGAGAGGGGGAAAGGCGGACTTGGGCAGTTGGCCGACTGGCCCTGCCCCCTGGTTGAGCTCCCGCTCCAGGGGACAATTTGCATATTAGGCTTTTATTATATAAGTACTCTTGCTATAAGCAGAGATTATACATTGTCAGTATTGTACTATTTCTTTGAGCTGTAAAGCAATTTTTATAATCCAAATGACAGTGCTTTCATTAAAACATTTTTGTCAGCATTCAAACATTTTGAATATTGAACAAATTATCAGTCTGTTAGTCTCCAGGAACTTTTGAAATTCTTATGTAATAATTAATATATCCTATTTACTTTTAAATAAAGCTAATCAATATCTGAGGCTAAAAAAGAGTAATTTCAGAAAATAGAGGTGTTTACTTGCATAATAAAAATAATGTGTAACTATATCTGACCTATACTGCCATTTTCCTAAAGAAGCTATGTAAAGATTTTATGCCTCATTAATAGAAGCAGATTTGTCCTTAGCTCTCATTACACACACACACACACATATATTTTTGAACACTTGTAAAGTGTTCTGCAAAGGTAAATTATCTGGTGAGTCCCCTGTAAAGATAAGTGATTATTTTTTATTTTGATATTCACATATTATTAGAAAAATAAATCATTTGATCTACTTGTTCTATTATTTTATCTAATTTCTCTGGAATGGTTACTTACTTTCAGAGGGTCTTACAGACGTCATTTTATACCATCAACCAGACGACAAGAAAAAAAACAGAGGCTTTTGTTTTCTTGAATATGAGGATCACAAAACAGCTGCTCAGGCAAGGCGTAGGTTAATGAGTGGTAAAGTCAAGGTTTGGGGAAATGTTGGAACTGTTGAATGGGCCGATCCTATAGAAGATCCTGATCCCGAGGTTATGGCAAAGGTAATGACAGTCAAATTTAAAAAAATTTTTTTAAGGGGTTGGTAACGGGAGGGGAAGGCTTTAGAGACGGGTGGGGGCAGGGGAGGAATGACTTATAAAACAATTGTGTACTTTTTTTAAACAATATTTTTTTAAAAAGTGTTCTTTATTAAGAATAAGTATAAAAAAAGAATAAGTATCATATGCATGGAAAATGAGTATAGAAATTTGTTCATGGAGCACTTGGTCATAATTGTGTAGTTGTCAGGTTCATGATGAAGTAGTTAGCCTACATGGCTGTGGAGATAGTTTACTTCCACTTTTTTTTTTTTTTAATATATCTTTATTGATTTCGGAGAGGGAAAGAGAGAAAGGAACATCAATGATGAGAGAGAATCATTGATCGGCTGCCTCCTGCACGTCCCCTAATGGGGATCAAGCCCGCAACCCTGTCATGTGCCCCTGACCGGAATTGAACCTGGGACCCTTCAGTCCGCAGGCTGATGTTCTATCCACTGAGCCAAACCAGCTAGGGCAGTTTGCTTCTACTTTTGTGTGGATTCTAAGAGTAATTTCGTTGAGTTTTTGAGAATGGCGCCATTAGCTTACATGGTTTTTGTTCAGATGTCCTACTCCTAAAAATAGTGAACTGTATTGGCTTTAGCCGAGCTGCTGCAGTTACAAGGTTTAGCTATTATTAGGCATCTTGCTTCAGCAGTCAGTTGAGACATCCTATGAGAACCAACATCTCTTGAATTAATCCTTTACTCAGTAATGCACTTTGCAGTTAGGTTATTGTACCCTTTGTCTTTTTAAAAAATATATATATTTTATTGTTGTTGTGTTTTTTTTTACAGAGAGGAAGGGAGAGGGATATAGAGAGTTAGAAACATCGGTCAGCTGCCTCCTGCACACCCCCTACTGGGGATGTGCCTGCAACCAAGGTACATGCCCTTGACCGGAATCGAACCTGGGACCCTTCAGTCCACAGGCCGACGCTCTATCCACTGAGCCAAACCGGTTAGGGCAAACCTTTGTCTTTTAAGAATCTCCCTAAAATCAAGACACTAGTGAAATGCCAGAACTGTGAATATTAAGAAAGGATAAGTGGTTTAGAGGACAGAAGCTACCTAGGATTCTTTTTTTCCTCTGGCTATTAAGTTCTCAGTGGGTTAGCACTTTAGATAAAGAAATTTGGATGCTATTTCGAGTATCTTAGAAGCAAGTGATAATGTTCCTTAGCTAAAAAGCTCACATTTTATAATTATACTGTTAAGAGCTTCCAGGATTGAAAGAATTTATCTTAATATTTTGAGCACTCACTCTCCCCTTTAGCTAAGTAGATTTTAAAAGCAGGTCTTAATTAGTTTTGACTACCTGTGTTAAATGGTCAGCAGCCATCTCAGAGAGCATGGTATTCACATTGTTAGGACATAACCACCTCCATTTTGGTTGCAAAATAATTACTAATTTAGTAACTACTGAGTATGTGGTCTTTTATAACTCAAAATTCATAGGTTGCATTAGAATTTGCTCTTGGTGTTTGTACATTCTTCGGGTTTGACAAATGTATGACTATTTACCTCTGTAGTATCATACAGAATAGTTTCACTGCCTTAGGAATCTCCTTGATCTGCCTATTCATCCTTTCCTCCCTTCTAACCACTGGCAATTATTGATATTTCTACTGTCCATAGTTTTGCCTTTTCCCAAATGTTATATAGTTGGACTCATACAGTATGTAGCTTTTAAGCTTACCTTCTTTTAGGTATATGCATTTAAGGTTTTCTCCATGTCTTTATGGCTTCTTGGCTCATTTCTCTCTCTCTCTTTTTTTAAAATATATATGTATATATTTTAATTGATTTTTTACAGAGAGGAAGGGAGAGGGACAGAGAGTTTGAAACATCGATGAGAGAGAAACATCGATCAGCTGCCTCCTGCACACCCCCCACTGGGGATGTGCCCGCAACAAAGGTACATGCCCTTTACTGGAATCGAACCTGGGACCCTCCAGTCCTCAGGCTGACGCTCTATCCACTGAGCCAAACCGGCCAGGGCTTGGCTCATTTCTCTTAACACTGAATAATATTTCATTATATGAATGTACCACAGCTTATCCATTCACCTACAAAAGGATTTCTTGTTTATAGATTTTGGCAATTAGGAATAAAGATGCTGTACATGTGTACATGCATGTTTTTGTGTGGATGTATTTTCAACTCATTTGCGTAAATAATGAGTGTAATTTGCTGGATCATATGGTAAAAGTATGTTTAGTTTTCTAAGTAGCTGCTCTGCAAATTGGCTATTCTATCTTGCCTTCCCACCAACAATGTTCCTGTTCCTTCATATCCTCAACAGCATTTGGTGGGATAATGTTTTGGATTTTGGCCATTATAATATGTGTGTAATGGTATCTCACTGTTGTTTTAATTTGTAACTCCCTAATGACATGATGTTGAGCATCTTGTCATATGCCTATTTGGCTTCTGTATATGTTCTTTGGTGAGATGTTTGTTCAGTTTTTTGCCCAGCAGTCAAGTTCCTTGGTATATACCCAAATGAGTTGAAAACTTAAGTCTTTTAAAAATATTTTTGATATTCTTCTAATGGGTTTTGACTAAAGTTAACTTTGCAGGATGGGTGGTAGCATTTTGAAAATTGAACTCTTCGGAAATATACAAGGAGTTTCTGTTTTTTTTTCTCTTAAATTTCAGGTAAAAGTGCTGTTTGTACGCAACCTTGCCAATACTGTAACAGAAGAGATTTTAGAAAAGGCATTTAGTCAGTTTGGGAAACTGGAACGAGTGAAGAAACTAAAAGATTATGCTTTTATTCATTTTGATGAGCGAGATGGTGCTGTCAAGGTAAATAACTGGGGCAATTATTATAGGCATCTAAAGTAGACTATTTTGTCCTAGAATCAGAATGTTTTTTAAAAAATGGAAGGAAAATCTGGTCAGGTAATCTATTCATACTTTATTGTCCTTAGCAAATTGTGTAACTCGCTAAACTAAGTAAAAAGACAATCAGTTGAAGAGGAGCTGGATCTTTAAATAAAATCTAACCTATTTAATCTTTTTAATGTTAATGGTAAATGATTTTTTTAACTTTAAATGGATCGTAATTGTTTTGAAGGCCTCATATTGATAAATATCTCATTTTTTTAAGGCTATGGAAGAAATGAATGGCAAAGACTTGGAAGGAGAAAATATTGAAATTGTTTTTGCTAAGCCACCAGATCAGAAAAGGAAAGAAAGAAAAGCTCAGAGGCAAGCAGCAAAGAATCAAATGTAAGTAAAAGTTGTATAAATTTTAATTGTTGGTAGATTAACTGGTTAATACGTGTTGCTCAAACCTGTTAGATCTGTAACATGTCTTTACCTTTTAAAGAAGACGTACTTGAAAGCTTTGAGGCATAGAGAAATGCCAAGAATCTCAAGAAATGTTTATTGAGCTCTTGCTAATGTGAAAATGATCATAATTCTAAATAATTGGAATTTATATAATAAGTGAAAATATTCCTTACTATATTTTACAGACTGTGCTCCTGAATATGTTTAAGTATTAGCTGTCCAGAAGTCTTAATATATTTCATTAAAGGGTGGAGAATCTTTTCTCAGAGGAAGGAAATATTAAATCTCCACCTTTGTACTAGAAGAAACAGGCTTCTTTACCAATACTTAGTGCCTGTTGCTACCCCAAAGATTTCATATTGTGTGTGAGCTTTGAAAAATGAAATAGAGTGTAGTTAAGTAAGCAAACAACAGTTATTAAGGTGAGAAAACAAGTGTGTAATTTATATTAATTGGATCTTTTAGAACAGCTATAAAGGGATATTTGCTTATTAAGACAGTGAAGGAAACTTTTACCTGGGTAAGAAAGAAGTTTGTAATTATAAAAATATTGGTTGGTAATCTATAATAATGAAAGCATAATATGCAAATCGACTGAATGGCCGAACAGCGGAACGAACTTCCGGATGACCTTCCAGGTGAAGCCGGGGCTGCAAAAGCCTACTCTTGCACGAATTTCGTGCATCGGGCCTCTAGTTGATTTATAAGGATGAAAGGGGGTAATTGCTATTTGAAGCAAGAACAGTAACTATATATATATATATATATAGAAGTACATTGTTGGTAGATTAACTGGTTCTGTCCATTGCCCTATGTGGATACAGAAGAAGAGGTAGGAAGCTTCTACTTAATATATCTATTTTTGCAATTGGTTGTGCAGTTATGCAAATTGGCAAGTTCTGAGCCTCAATATTCAGTTTTAAAAGAGGATCAGATTAAATTATGTAAGATGCCTTATACCGTGGTTATCTAAATGATCTATCTATATTTGTTCTAGAACTAAAGAAACATGTTC